>NW_010181736.1:0-26007 GCF_000695765.1 Mesitornis unicolor
TGACGGGGGTGGCGGGAGTTCCGGAGCGACCGAAAAGCACAGAGCTGCCTGGGCTGGCGGTCCGTCTTTCCGCCACCGGAGAAGTCGAAAGGAGCAGTATTACACACAACTTTTTCAAGGAAACCTGTTCAAACACGTTGGTAGCCTATTTAGCCGGCTTGTAGTTTTAGTTTGGAGAGGGAGATCGAAGTTGAGGGTCGTTACGACACAATGGTGCTAGAGAAAAACTACCTGGTGAATAAAAACACGGGAGTGACGCCTGGACGCACTGGGGTAAGCGGGGCGATTTAAACAGAAAGGACTTTACCTTCCTGCGTATTAACCTACAAGGCCCAAGTGTTCTTCTGTCGTCAAGTCTCTTTCTTGCTTTTTTATTTCGCATATACTGGAGATTTATATTTTTAATAAGTTCTTCACGGCAAGGGTCTGAACCCTATTTCTGCAAACTGTACACTGCCCACATCTACTCAAATAAATGGTCTGCAAGTTATTTCTTCATAATTCTGTGTGTAATTAGTGACAACTATTTTACTGTCACCAAAGGTGCAGGTTTTTTAAGCATCTATAAAGATTGTTGCTCTTCCATACAAAGCAAGTCCAAAGCCTCTTTATGCAAATCAGGGAGTGATGTCCTCCTATACTCACAATTTGCCCTACAGATGAATATATATTAATACATCTAAAGAGTGCCTCCTGAAAAAGGCTATAATTAAGGCTAATTAGGGTAAGGCGATCAAAATGGTGTTCTTTGTCAGTGTATTTGTGAATTGGCAAAACAAAAAATCCATAAATCACCTACCTGACAACGGTACGTGTAACAAGACATTAAATATTAAAGAATATTTCCCTTTGTAGTGGACATTTCAAGGACACGGTGTTACTGAAAATGCTGACTTGTTTATTACAAAGTTTTAAGTTGGAAATAGCTAGACGCTGTACAGTTATTTTTCTGCTTCTCAAATAAATTTAAGATAAATTTTACAACAGCTGATGTAGACCAGAACACTTTGTAGATATATACGGTCTTCAAAACCCTTAGGTACAGAGTTACCCGTAAATAGTTATATTGACTCTTACAAACATTATCAGTGAAATCAATGGATTATTCATTATAGCTGCTACTGTTTTATTCATTCACTTCCACAGAATACTCCTTCTCAACTATTAAACACTTTGCAAAACTTTGATGAGTTTCAGCCGAATTTAATCAAGCATTTTCAAGCATAAATTTGCCGATATGCTTTTCAGTGACTTTTTTTCTTCTAGAAGAGTTCACAGTCCTCCAGAATGGACAGCAGAGTCTGAGAGCATTAGGAAACTGGCTTTTATACTGATACTGTTTGCCCAAATTCACAAAACTCATCTAAGTTTAGCTAGTGTGCAAACAAACAAAAGGTCACCTTCCCTCCCCCAAATAAAAACTCATCTGGAGATCTGCTGGAGTGTTATAGTAGAGGTTCACATGTGCCATGGCTCACAAGCACGGGACATGTCACAGAGCAGCGTCAGCGGCTTCCTATGAGCAGAGTTTGCTTGTAACATTGTTTGCCTCCATCACAAGATGCAGCCCAGATACTAAAATAGAAAACAGCACAGGGAAGAAAACAGTCTCTCTGGTCTTTCAGTAACCTCCTGTGAACATGGCCAACAAGACAGATGTTCTTTGCTTGAACAGCAGTCTATGCAGAGGAACTGACTGTGCCAACTATTTGTTTGGCTATGAGCAATATGCCACCTGATGAAATACTTGTGTGAGCAGGATGAGGAAAAGATGTGTCAGGATCGGTGCACATAAATCTTCAGTTCAAAGAATATTGTTGCGGTGGGATGTTAAAACAGGGAAATGGCACAGTGAGATTGCCCTGCTTCATGTTAAGGTCAGTCATCAAATGAGGCAGGACTAATTTGGTAAAACAGCAGTAAGATCAGACATATGTCACTAGTACAAGTAAAGGTTTCATTGCTTCCCCAGTCTGACACTTCATATCATTGATTCCTAGACTTACATATCTGCCTAAAAATATATATTTAGTATAGGAAAGATCAGATCCAGTGTTTAAAGTACGAGTGTTCTAGCACTAGCCCTCTTTTCAGGTGAGCTCCACCATTCACAGCATTTTTCTTTGAAACCAACATTACAATTTCTGGTGTTATGAATGTACATAATATGCACCATTTCCTGGCTGCCAGTTATCTTCTGAAAGCTTCTTGTTATCTTGTGAAAGAGGTTGAGCTGAGGCCGGTCATACAGAATTTATTCAGGATACTAGAGCTACTCATCCAGGGAAATGCTGAAAGTGACTAGAGATCTTTAATACCCAAAAATATACTCATTAAATACTGGCCATGTAATTTAAATGTAGGCAGCTATTTTAAGTATTTAAGTTAAGAGGCTGGACTTTCTAGACTCTGGAGTAGAGCAAAAGGCAGATCCAGAGGATAATTGAGAGCATCTAATGTTAGGCAGTCTCAGAAACACAAAAAAAAGTGAAAAGGAAAAAAATGCTACAGTAAGCATGGATGTTCCCAGAGAATATACTCTTGTCTTCCTCTGTGCTATTCTGTTCCAGGTCATCAGGTTCTAGTGTCATCTGACATTGAATATGTGATGAGAGAACAGAATGTATAGGCTTTAATCCTTATAAATGCTGAAGCATGAGTATTATTCCATAGGGTCTTCCACAGGAAGACTGGACACTGAAGGGTAAATCAGGAACTCAGGTCAGGAAAAGAAGACACATTGCTAGAGACAGTGTGACTAGATCTCTCTTATGAAGGCCTCTGAACATTAGTTTTTCTGCTACCACAATTTTGGCTGATCTTACTATCCTAGAACCACTTTTGTGGATTAAAGAAAAAAAAGATGGGTACCAGAAGCTTGTGTTTCTTTGTCTGTCTCACAGCTGTCTCTTACTTGCAGCACAGAGGGTCACCTTCTGCTTCAACATTAAAAATTCCTGAGTTGTGGCACCTGACATCAGAGTGTTCCTAAGGAAATACCAATCAAACAACGCTAAGAACCCTATTTTGAAGTATCCTTACATTGCTAGACTGTGTTAGTATGTCTGTACTATTTTTAATTACTAGTACAGCTACAGTGCTTACCACAGTTATAAGAATGATCTATACTGTTTGTAAGGTAAATATTTGGTAAATTAAATGATTGCAAGGTTTTTGATATACATCATATGCTCAACTGAATTTTTGCTTCCACAGCTCATTAAATGTGCAAAAACTGATAACAGAAAGATGATACTGTTTCTTGACAATTTTTAAACCAGCCTCACCTAAAATAAATTCTACTTGATTCTTCTATTTTTATCTGAGATTCAGAGTAGGCAATAAGCACAAATATTTATATGATAGATATAATGTTACCATGTGGAGCTTTTGTAGATCCTACTTTCCATTTGTTCTATAGAATAAAAAAAAAATATAGTGTCTTTCACACTTTTCAGCTTGGTCAAAAATTCAAGAAAGCTGAGAAATTATTCATAGTTAAAAAATAATTTGAAATTGATTATACATAAAACCAGAGTCAGATTTCCCCTTCCTGGGGACAGAGAGGGGAAGTGAAAGGAAGCTTCTAGTTGTGACATTCACAAAAGAATTGGTTAAGTTTACTGCTGTGTGAAACGCAGGGCTGTGTTTTCCTACTGAGTAAAAGATGGTAGCACACCTGGAGCTGGGATTGTAAAAAGCAGCAGCACCTTTATCCTATCCTATCCTATCCTATCCTATCCTATCCTATCCTATCCTATCCTATCCTATCCTATCCTATCCTATCCTAGAAATACATCTGTGACTTACTGTAGTGATGGCTGAAACTCCAAAACTGTAGTGTGAAGAGTACAGTGCCTGTCACAATCATAAGCACTGAAGTTGTTTCAAAACTGCTGGGCTTTGTACAGACTTGTATAGAGTTGCATAGAGCAGGTGGAACCAGACTCTTTCCAGAGGTGACAGGGATGAGACAAGAGGCAATGGACACCAGTTGCAATATGGGAGGGCTCTAGTTGGATGTCAGGAGCCAGTTTTTTACCATAAAGGCAGTCAAACAGGTGCTTAAGGGGCTATGGAATCGCTGTTGCTGGAGATACTCAAAACTTATTGGGCAGTTGTTGTAGGTGAACCTGCTTTGATTTGGACTAGGTGATCTCCAGAGGCCTCTTCTGACCAATTTTTTTCATAGGTTCCATGATTCATTGGCTAGCAATACTGGCAAATTTCTGAACATGCAAGTGTCCTTTGACACTGAACACAAAGGTCTCTCAGTAGAGAATTACATATTAAAGTGTTCAATAGTCCTCACTTCTGTTGTAGAATTGCATAAAACTGGACGCATAAGCTATAAGTAAAATAATTACATGATTTTCCTCACATTTAAGCCATTTTTTTGCATTACTGGAAGCCTTTGTTGAGTGACTCCTATGTAGACTGAACAGTGAATATTACAGGAATAGAATAACATTCCTTGCTCTCTTGTGATTGAAAATGCTTCCCTTTGCAACTGCAATATCTAAAAATAATAACCTTTCTACCAAGTGCAGTAAGTTGCACATCAGGTTTATGGCTGTCTCCATACTGAAGATTGGAGCATGAGGTCATTATATGCAACAGGACACACTGCAACCCTTCCGGTTTTTCCACAGACTATGTCTAGCTAGCCTTCTGCAAATCAGGGATTTTCTTTTATACACTAATATTTTCATCATATCTGCATGTCTGTACATTTCCCATTTGTAAGGGTTGAGACTGTTCCTGTCTGCTACGGCAGGATCTTTTATTCCCACTCTTACATCCAGGACTCTGTGTAAGTTATCCATTTCTTTGTCTAATGAAGGAAATGTCAACTACTTCATAAGATGCAGGCACCAATTATGGAATAAAGTGCTAATCTACATAAATAAGGACAAATAAATAAGACTCCAAGAGTAATTTCATTTGGTCCCTTGGTAATGTAGTCTTCTATCCAGACATTCATTCTTACTAAAAATTAACAAAAGGCCACTCTGCCCTAGTGTACATACAAAAAATAAAACCATTCCTGAAGTTAAGCTTAATTTCAAAAGATAGTTTAGGTTTCTAGAGGGCATAAGGTAGTCATTGTATCATTCAATAAAAGAATGAGCACTTAAAATGAAGAACTGGGAGAGGATAAAATCTTACTCTGCCTACATGAGAGGTACAATGGTGAAATTCTCACCTCAACGATGTATTTCATCCTAATGTGATCAAACTGATTCATATGAAAATAAGTGTAGCTACCTCACCCTGACTTCCAAGGATCAGAAGGTCAAGCTATACAGCAAGACATTTATGACTGTACACAGTAATACACAGATAAGACTTAAGATGAACACCACATTCCCACATAATTATATTGTAAATAATGTTATGCTCTCTTATTAAATGACATATGTCACATTTTTCAAAACAACTGCATATTGACAGCTAACTATATTAGACAACAATATTTACACTCTAATTATGGCTTTTTAAAATGAAAATATGTAACTATGTATGTACATATGTTGTTAATGGGGCAGAAATTCGTACAAGATCGATATGTAAATGTCCATTATGTAGATACCCATTTGTAGGTGGACAAGTATTCTTTACAGTAGGTAGTTTTTAATTTAATAATGTAAGAAACAAGATTTATCATGTCATTAACAGGTCAATTAATTTGAAAATTCTAATAGACAAATACAGTATTGTTTTTCAATCTTAAGTGGCTTTTGAGTCACTGTTTTGTAGAAGAAACCAGACTTACTGATTTTCCTTTGCTACCTCTGGTTTCCAAAGTGTCAACGGCACAGATAGGTTATAGCTTAGCATGATTTCTGCTGTACTACACTCCTCAATTGTAATAATATATTAGTCAAACCAAGGACCTGTTGTGGTACCCCAAAGCTCCTGATTTATGAAGATGTCAGCTCCTGAGAATCTGGTCCATCACTATGGTGGCAACCCTAACAGCGTTAGAGGCTCTTGCATGTTTCTACCAGGGGGTTGTAATGTTCCCATCAGGCTATGATTCTTTTTCGCAATATGGTGCTGTCAACACTGCTCTCATCAGTTATACATATCAGTGGATTATTAACAATATTTGTCAGACTTCTATATTAGTTTTGTCCCAGAACAGCCTTGCCTCACTTCAGCAATAGAATTACATTTTGCATTGTCTCAAGAAATGCTTTTAAATTATAATTGATGTTGCAGTCATATGATTTTTCACTGCTGATATAATTTAGTATTCTATCTAAATTTTTATATGTGTATATTACTTATTTTTTTAAAAATGTCATCCTGTTAAAGGTAGCTGAAGCACAGGGAGTCCCCACAGCAGAACTTGGGCTAATACTGCTCCCATGCATGGCAGACTAAAAGAGTGGTCAAGACTGACATTAATTTCAAAGGTAAATTTAAAAGAAACATAAGAGGAAAAAAACTGAAACACCAGAGCAAGATTTCTCCTTTAAAAGTATGCACTTAATCAAAATGACAAATAAATAAGTACAAATGTAAACTCCAAGTATCCTGTATAACCACTAGAAGAACTATTGTATATTTTTTGTATATTTTGCAGTTAAAGCTATTATATGATTCAATTGTTTAAATTGTATACAAAATCTCCAAACTTTTACCAGGAAAATAGGTGGGAATGTTTTCCTCTGTATCCTATTATACTGGGAGCAGCTGTGCCAGTGCATGGTCCCTTTAAAACCAATAAAACCATACATGCAAAGGGGCCAGCTCAGAACACAGAAACAGAAGCCAGTGACTCATTTTAACGTCTGTCTCTGAACTGAAACACAAAATAGCAATTACCTCAAAGCTGCTTACTGCCACAGCTAGGAAGACTCTTTCACATTTAAAGCATACTACCCGCACAACAGAAAATATCTCTTTTTTTTTTTGATTTTCATAGTACAGCTTGCAATACTGTGGCTGATGGTGGAATTTAGCACATTTCAATCTAAGTCTCGGTTCAAATCTTGTCCATGCTGATGGTGAAGGAAAGTTATTACTTGATTCCCAGCTTAAATTATTTTAGAGTTAGCTTTTTGTAGACAAGAGAAATACATTGTAAGCTTATCTTACCCAGACAATCAGCAATAGTTCAGCCTTCTAGGACTACCTTGAGAAGAATAGGGTATTTTGCACTGCCACGGCCCAGAAAGTACTTATCTTGAAAATGAAGAAAGAATTGGGTTTCAACAGCATCTACCACAATGAGATCCTGTAACCAGAACTGTGCATCTATGGACTGCTGTAATATAAATAGTAACTAAATCCCACTGCTACATTGCCTGCTGAAATATTTTTTAAAGGAAATATGTCTTCTATGATTCTGGCAAAAATTATGTTAAAAAAACCTTTTTATCATTTCCCAATTAAAAAAAAAAAGAATATATAGTAGCTCTTTAATCTTTATATGGCATGTCTACTAAAATGTCAAATTTAAAGTAAATGAGCCAATATATGGAGGGCAGCTACAAGATAATTTTTAAGTAAAAAAGGGTAAATACTCCTACGTATGAAATTCAAAATACTGTAGTAATGCCTATAGATGTTTAGGTGGCATCAAATAGTGAAAATGTGTGCTGGCTTTATTATTTTGGTGATATTTAAAAAGAAACAAGAATCTATTCTGAAGAATAGAAAGAAAGAGATGTTCTCATCTAAATTTACACAGAATTTGCTTGAGAAATTTTGATGAGTGCTTACAGGACTTGAATCGTCACATAACAAAAAGACACTAGAAGTCTTTTCCAGTATCCTTTGGAAGAAGTAGTACAGCTGATTCAAATAATTGAAATAGTGCAGCAAGCCACTTGGGAAATCTTTCTTCTGGGAGTCATAGAAATCCTTTCAAGTGGTTTATATTTTGAAGAAAATTGGCTTAAATTCTGATGTACTTTATTGTCATCCACCACTGTTCTATAGTGGTTTTGCAGGGACATAGGATAATGCTGATCATTTAATCATAGTAGTCCAGGCACAGAATTCTGAGTACAGCCTTTTTTCTCCTTCCTTTTTCTCTCATAAATCCATTTAATTTTCCTGTCACATGACCTGGAAGTTAGTTATTCAACATATGCTCAGTTAGAACAAGTTTGAATCTGTTAATTTTCAAATGGCCATAAATCTACATTGCTCAAATGAAATATACATGTTCTGAGTCAAGAAGGAACTGGCTTTTCAGCCATCAACAGTCCACAATGTCTACCCTTAAACTACTTAAAATAAAAATACCAAGGATTATATTCCTAAAATGTTATAGATGCCTGAACGTCTCAGTGATCAGAAAAGTGCTTTTTTGGTCCCTTGCATACAAGCTTACAGTTGCTTAAGTCATGACTTTGACAGGTAATATGTAGAATAACTGGTGTACCCTTCTCTGGAACCAACATGACAAGAAGAAGGGAGCAATGACTCTGGAGCTGGATGTCTGATACCTGCAGAGATGCCTCTTCTGCCAGAAATAAGATTATAGATGCAAGAGTGGCACAAGGAGGTTAGGGCATCTGAACTGCTAAATCCTGGATTTGTAAGCAGTGACTTAATCAGAAAACTGCTAAGTCAGATCACGACGGTGGATCAAACAATTGAGGAAAGTATTCCTTAAAAGAGTGTCAAGATGAGCAAAAAAACTGAAATCAGAGCTGAGTGACAGCAAGTAAAAGTGAAGAACCTCTGGATTCCTATAAGGACATCTTGAAACATCTTAAAATACAGTGGAAATTTCTGGATTTGAATTCTTTTAGTCCCTAGAAATCAAAGCTATAATAAATAATAACCATATTTCATAGTCTACGCAAATAGCAGATGACAGATAGAAGATTCTTTATATAGCAAAAGTGTCTCTTATTGCGTTTTCCAAACTCTTGCTTCCCATTAACATTTTAGGTCTACATCATATTTAAGATGCTTAAATCAAACTGCTTAATATTCTGGACTGACAGGCTCATTAAGCTGAACAGTAAGATTGCTGTCATATGCACTTCAGGCACTTACAGTAGGAAATTTTCTGGTTTTAATTCCAAACGTTCAAAGAGAAATCTTTATTGATAAAACTGTAAATAATTTTTTTCTTTGAGAGGCATTACTATGTGTTTGACATCTCAGCTGTGATGACATTTTGGTAGTCTCTTACATTCTAAACTATTTAAACAAAAGACTAGAGTGCTGTGCGCAACAGCTTTGGTATAGTAGTTACTCATTTTTTAATCATTCATAATCTGTATTAATTTATGCCCATGGATATTAAAGAATCACCTACTGTAGCTGTAGGTGTTTCGACTGGTGACATTGTTTGCTAACTCTCATTTTGTCTTATTATTTTTCTACATGAAAAAGTACCTACCAAATTTTGTTTAATATGAAAAGCAAAACAGTTTTGCAGGAAAATGTTTCTCCAAGGTCAGGTTTATCAAAATTATTTAGAGGTGCTTCACAGTGCTGAAAGCATCTGTGTAGAAGCTTCACCAGTGTTTCAAGTCAGTGCAAGTTAAGTTTCTAGCAATTAGTTTCTTTTGAAGGTTCTTAACAAGTACGGGTCTAAATATTTTTATCCTGGTAGTGTATGAAAAATTCCATCATGCAGCCTTTAGATCTAGAAAATAAATTAGAGACTGTTTATAGGGAATTTGAAGTGCTAAGTACTCTTCTTTCAGACCAAATAAAAAGTGCAATTAGAACTTCTTCTGGTTGTGCTGGGATTGAGTCATGGAATTCCCTTTTTTGTTTCAGCAGAGCTGCATTTCTGACAGAACTGCAGTGTTCAGTTTGGTATACACAAGTTGATATTATCGCTTTTGTTGGGATAGAGTTATTTTTCCTCATACTCAGGGATACATTCCTCATGTATCTCAGGGCTGTGGTAACTCTCTTTTCATATAAAATGAAGATATGTCATTGTTAAGCCTTGTGTTATGTCTCACTGAGAGCAGTGGTAAAGTCCAAACATTGACTGTAATATGAATTAAAACATAGTCATCATGACAATGAGTGAGTTTTTAACAAAAATAATTTTACTTTTTCCATCAAAAGTGTAATGGAATTTAAATGACACCAAGTCATATTTTTGAAGAAGAATCAAAATCTAGTTGAAAATGTCTATCCTAGTCTAGCATGTGAGACAAGTCTGGGAATTAGTCTACGTAGCAAGAAGGAAAAGTTATGGGATTCAGAGGTTTGAATACTGCCTCCTAATTTAAGTGTGCTTTGTTCTATGTAATACCTAAACATGAAATATCCATCTAAAAATAGATATTACATTCCATAAATATATTATCATCTGACTGTGGGATGGACCTGAAAACCAAAATTTCCATAGCCTGGCTTTGATTTGCGGGTAGAAGGGAAACTTTAATATTGCATGATCCTACAGTAACCTTTGAGATGTTCCAAGGAGACTGTGAATGAAAATGGAGTGCACTGTTAATATATCACTTACAGACAATAGAGAGATGTAATCTTTAATACGTTGTTAGCTTTCGGTGTGTGCACCTCATAATCTGAGACAAACATACAGAAGTCCCTATGTTAGAAATTAGTTACATCCTATTACCGTTTTTTTAATCCTTCACTCTCTGTATGTATTTAAAAAAAATCACCTAAATAGAATTAACCATGACTAAACTAAAAAACAGATGGCTATTGTAAAATAATAGCCACACCTTGTAAAATTGATTTTGGTTTTCCTGATTGTTTTAAAAGTTATTTCCTCAGACTCTTCATGATCAGCTGAACTGGAAGATGTGCATGCCTTTGCTAATCTTCTCTGTGGTCTACTTTTTTTTAATAGCCACACATAATTTCTTCAGGGCAAAACACTTCCTTAGTATGTAGAAATTGCTCCATGTCTACTAGGAAACATTGTGGTGCAGTGTCTGCTTGGAGTGATAAATTAAATGAATGTAGACAACAACTAAGTTACTTCTTCGTTGAAAGTGAATGCTAATGACATTTATTCTGTGCTTCTCGATAAACTCATTTAAAAGACTAAAATGCTGGGGGAAAAATATCCTGCATTTTAGAAATGAGCATAAACTGTCCTTTACTTGCTCAGTTACAAACTGCTGAGAGCAGCATCAATACATATTTAAATTATTTTTAAAATACTTGTGTATATCTGTTATATGTCTAAAATGGTTTTTCATGAAAGTGTCCTGGTTTGCATATTGAAACTAAAGAACAGTTAAGTGTTCATGCTATACAAATAACTGGTTTTATGGAAAAAATATACAAGAATATATATATTAAAGCACAATGCAATGATAACATGCTCAGAGCTATGCAACTAAGAATCTGTTGTTGTCTCTATTTATTTAGAATTTGTTTGTCGCTTTGAGGGTGATGTTACTTCTTGTGACTGAGCTGATCCGCCACCTTACCGCTACTGCAAGTTAAGGATCCCGCTCTTTCCCAGTCCTTTGGCTTCCCAGAACACAATCCTGACCATGCAGTCCCTGGCTTTCCTTACCTAGCCCCAAGGCACGTATCTTTAGTCTGGATTCTTTTTTTGCCAGCTTAGCAATATGAAGCAATTCTGTACAAGTCCAGTGAGTACCAACAGCAAAGCAGGAGAAGGGAAAGGAGGGGATCATGCGAGCAGGGAAAGCTTATCTCCTCTCAGTGATGGGAAGCTCTTGCATCAGCTTAAGTCACATCACCTTATCCACCTTGAGCCTGCCATCCACAGGACACAGAGCTGATATAACATCTTGCTCCTACAGAGAGGTCTAGCAACCTTCCTTTCCCCATCCCAGCGCTTAACTCATCATTTCTCCCTTTCCTTCTTCTAGCTAAACAGCTTTGCTTCTTCCCCTTCACTAAACAAATCTAACTCACTAAAATTGGAGGGGAAAAAAAAGTAAATTTTGTTTCCTTATGGTTGAATAATTTTCTGTGATTTTAGTGAATTAAGCAGGCTTGCAGATGGCCAAGGAAAGTAGTGGTAAAGAGAAAGGGAAGGAAGACAGGTGAGGATTGCAAGCCAAAGCTGCCCTGTAAAGCTGTCACTCACATACACCTCAAGCCAGCCTAAGCTGGTAAAGCCTCCTGAAGCATCAATCTCAGCTTCACTCCATCTTTATCGTGCTCTCCCTCATCACTGGCATGAGTGTTTGTGTGTATGCACCATGAACAACTGATTAAGCAATTTTTTCCCCTCATGGTTTGTTGTTTCATTGTTTCTCCCCCCGCTGCCATCCTTCATTTAATTTGAATAGGCCTTTTGTTTAACTGTATATTTTGGGGAAGAACATGATTTTTTTCAGAAAACTTGTTCTCTGTATGACTCCCATATTTTTCAGTAAGTGCAATGAAGATGAATAATGTCCACATTTTCCTCCCACATAGAAAGATTAAAAGTTTTGTATATTTCTCTTTTTGCTGTCTTATGCAAAACTATTCCGGGTAGGAAGTGTATAGCAGTTTTTTATATATTGTAGTTTAATTTTATAACTGGCACTTTTGCAAAGTTTTCAAGTTTGAGAACGTCACAGTAATAACAAAAAGAAAAAAAAGTTTTAAAATTAAATAAACCATGGAGGAATTCTAAGATCATCCATTCTGCTGGATTCAGTATAAAAGTCAATAATAGGACAGGGAACAATTAATTTTAAAAATAAAATGGCAAGTGATTTTACATTATAATCTTAGATTTTATATTAAAATATAAATTCCCAAAAAAGCATATGTGCATAGTAGAAAATGATTTCAAGAATAGATGAGTTTTGGCAAAGCACATTTTGAAGAAGTAATAAATTTCACATAGCTCTGTGATCTGCTTAGTGTACAGTTGATGTAAATATGAGACAAAGAGACGGACAACTTGAACTATCACTGATTGTGCTGTACCTGTTTGGTACTCAACCTGTTGTGTGTACTATTGTTATATACTTTAAATATACCATTGGATTAATTATCATAATTTTAAAATGCTACTCTTAATTTAAGAGTGGGAACTGTAAGATACAAAACACCAGTCAGAATGTGTACTTGCTTATAAAGTACACACAGGGAAGTTTCCTCCCCTTTCTCATCTCTCTCTCCTTTGAAGAAACTGCCTCCTTCCCACAAGGCATTTTCCCAGCTCTTGACTGATAGAGCGTATTTCCTTATAAGTCTTGCAAGAGGAAACAACAAGCAGTCCTTCTTACTGCACAAATCACAAAAAAAGAAACTAAGGAAATCTAAGATCATATTCCTGTATAAAGACTGGGTTTATACTGTTGGAGCATGTGCAGCAATGCTTTACTGCCTATGAACTAAAAATAAGCCTGTTATATTATAGGTAGTATGTAATTCTTTGATGGCTATGCGTGTACCCTATTATGTGAGATAAGAGAATTGCTGACCATTTGAAGAATGGTGTCTGTTACAAATAGCAAATAGGAGCAGTCTGCGTTCTTACATTTGTTTTGATTACTTTACAGGCATATTTTCAGAAGTGCTTTAGTACTTCCTAAGCCAGGTTTACCCACTGTAATGGGAGCAGAGAGTATGTGCCCATGACAACTCTCAATTCCTGGGTGCAGAACAGTCTCTTGCTCCGATGGAGAATATCTGTGGGTCAGTCATGCTTCTTTAATGAATTCCCAGAACTGGCTTGGCATGTGGCTAACTATTGATCTAAAAGTGAAAAAGAACTTCAAAGAAGTTTGTCCTAGATGTCTGCTAACAGAATAGAAACAATTACACTCTAATTTTAAATATATGATCCTATCAATTTTTTCTATTGTTATTTTTTCAGCTGCTTGTTTATAGATATATTTCAATTAAGGCCAATTCTTTGGTATTTCTGCTATGAATGACACCAGTATAGTGTATAATATAAAGCTGATAAATATAGTATGAAAAGTTAGAAAAAACTGTATACATCTAATACATAATAAGATATTTATTTAGAAACCCATACTAGAGCATAGACTGCTCGGATACTCTTGGTTGTACCATGGATGGTATTAAGATGGTATTAAAATAATCTAAAATGTGGGAAGAATATATTTCCTTTTTTTTTTTCACAGTACCGAAAAAGTCAAGTCGAAGATATAATACTGCTTTAAGATTGCTTTAATTAAGTTGAATTTTGGTTTCTAAAAGAGTTTTTGTTTTATCTCAAAACTCAGTACAGCTTTTTGAAATAAAAGAGCTGTAGTTTTTGAGTAATAACACTACATATGGTTAACACCAGACAGTCCCTATGTAAGGCTGGAAGCTGCAAGCTGAGATGTGAAAGTAAAGTGGGAGGAAAGAGAATGAGATGTCAGCTACATGCTCAGTAGCTTTGCAGACAGTATGTTTGAATGAACGTAGCAGATTTACCATATACTGAGTTATTATTTGTTACATGATACCAAGGCAAGGATTCATGTAATTGTTTATTATTAGAATCTGTCCTGTGTAAAACACTTTTAGAAGAGGAGCTATTGCTAATATGTGGCAATATATTTGAAAGATCTGGTAAATACCCTTTATTTAATTTATTAGGCACTATTACATACTTAGTGTAAGACTGCCTATTGTTAACCAGTACCAATAGAATTGCCAAGATTCACTCTGCACTTGTGTTTTTGAACACTTTTCCTTTTACTGAAATTGCTGGGATCAATGCCAATTATTAGATTTTAATAAGATTTATTTCACCATCAATATGCCATCAGATATGCTAATAGCTTTGGTCATTTCAGGGCTTTGTCAAATGTTCTCAGTGCTTCAATACTGTAATCAAACATCTAAACACTATAAACTAGATAATTAAAAATGTTTTTACGTGTCAAATTATGTGTTAGACCATTCTTACTCTAATTATCTAGTTATGTAATACTTAGTTTAATTCTGCCTAATCACATAATGCCTGAACGGTCTATGTGATCAATTCTTACATTTAAGGAACCAGTAAAACTGGCAAATCAAAGCAATTCAGAGGCAGGAAATTGCGGAGGTGGGGTTTTTTTAATACGTAGTCTAAGAATCACTCATTAGTTGCATGATCACCCCTAAAGATCACAGATGCCTGTAAAAATACAGAATAAACGATGGGAGTACTGTGTCACCTGATGTCAGACAGTAGAGTACTGCATCAAGTTTTAGTTTCTGCATTCCTAACTGAAGAATTCAGAGGAGACTTACCAGATATTTTGAAATTAAGATAACAGGTCTCCAGGGAATAATTCAGAAAACTACAGTTTAAAGAGATTTACACAAATATAAAGATCAGTATTAATTTATAAATTTTTGTACCGAGAAGCTGAAGAAAACTTGTGGTATGCTTCTACCATGCTTGTTAAAAAGTCAGTATTGACCACTCAGCTATTCCCTGACAATATAGGTTATTCCCCATTACTTAGAACAGAGATTGAATGTTCTTCTATGGGACATCTCATCAGATCAGGAAAAAAAATCACAGAAATTTGCTGCAGGGATTATTGAAAGATGCATAATATCTGGCTCATTATAGAAGGTCAGAATAGGCAATGTTTTCTGGGCTTCGGTTCTTTGAGTTTATGGAAGTTTCCCATTAGTTGAAAGGGAATTTGGATGGTGTTACTCCATTTCACACAGAAAGTGTTAATTAGATGCATCAGCTGCTTAGAATATACTTATCTTGATTGCAAATATGTGCAATCTTATATTTAGTATGCTGTATCCCACGAAAGCTCTGAGCAAAAGCTGCAAGTGTACTACGGAACAAATCTCAATCACAGCGATCTTGTTTCTTTCATTGCTTGCATAGGCTTTCAGTTAGTTATTCAAAGCCTATATAATAGCTAGCTGAGTGGACATGCACAAGGAAAAGGTGGAAGAAGCATGTTCACACAGCCAGCTCCCACCTTACTGCAGTCTCAAAAAATGACATTCTTTTTTGTAGACTTTTTGATGATAGTTTTGTTACTTGTATGTCTTACGTGGACTTTTAAAAGTAGAAATAAATATGTTCTTTTGTATAAAGCTACTTACTGAACAGCAGCAAAAATAACACTACCTTATCTCATATGCAGTCAGTGAGGTAGGATCTCTTTCTGCCTATCACATGCACTGTGTTCTACAAAGGCAGGTATTTGTAGTTAATTGTCCACTGAAGAATCCAATTTTACACGTAAAAATAATAATCCATTTTATGCCTTGCAGGGGAAAAAATCTGCCAAGTTTCTACGAAAGTATATGCTCATTACTACTGCAGGACAATTGGTCTGATAATTTATTATCATGTCTACATACAAAAGGTATGGCTTTTTCTGCCTCTTTAACCTCATTAAGTAAAATAAAATTTAAACTGGATAGCCAGAATAAATACCTCCAACTGAGGAAATAACACATATTTTTATATGTAGGAGTCTACTGTTAGCTACACTTGATGATATTCTAAAAATTGTTGAAGACCCTACCAGCCAGAGTGTAGCAAAAGGGAGTCATACAGCTGAACAAGATAAGTTCATGAGAAGTGGGGAAAAAGGAGATTCTTTTTCTGTGATCAACAATTCCAATACTACATTTCTGCTGAAAAGAGAAAGTAAAAGCTTGCATTATGGAATATGTCTGCTTCTTGTGTTATTTGTTGAGCCATTTTCATATACTTATATATATAAAGAACAGAAATATCACATTAATGAGTTTAGTCTACTAATTAACTCCTTTGTCAATATGTACTTAAGACAGACTTTTAAAACTTGTGTGTCAAATTCTAATTCCCTTACTCAAAGTAAATACCACTTTCTGCATGAGTAAGCTTATAAGAACCTAGCAGGAGCAGATATACCAGACCCTTTTTAATACTAGATAAAATGGTGTTTATGTCTTAACTCTATTTTGTATTGAAAAGATCTATAATCATCACATTGGTTTATCAGTATCCTGGGAATGCCCTTTTCACTAGTTCCATTTGTGATACACTACAGTGAGCAACAGTATTTTTAATCCACACCTTTAGAATTATGTTTCTGATCAGATATTGTCTTTAGATTCTGAGAAAAAAATGTTCTTGAAGGCTTTCAGTGAGTTCCATGCTGAATTGTTTCAGGGAGTTCAATAGGTCATGAATCATGTGAACTTGTCTGACACAATTTGCAATTCTTTTATTTAAGAGCAGAATACCGCTGTGGTTTGAAACACATTCATTGTAATGATCACAAAACTATTTTTAATATTTATGGAATGGTACTGCAGATCTGACTGTAAATTCAAAGCATATGTTTACCAGTGACAAGAAACAGAAGAATGCGCTAAATTTTATGAACTGTTAATGAGTCAATAAATTGACTGTTTTGCAGCCAGAACTGTGTTACTACTGGCATTGTCCAACATTTCAATCTGGATTTCTTATGGAGAAAGAAGTTCTATTCCAAATTTTAACTATTTTTCCCCTTATTTTTCTTCACACTACGGTCCTGTGTGTTAAGGAGAAATACACAATTGAATGAGAATCACAAGGTACACTTCTCACTATTGTCAAAGTAGGAAGTTATCAGAATATAGGTCTCTTCAGCACTACTGATTTAATATCACAATCGCATAATCCCTTTCATAAACTATTCAAGCTCCATTTTAGATGTAGTTGGACTGCAAGATAGTCCCCAGAATTTCAGTGATCTAATGTTTAGAGATGCTCCACTTTTATTCCCAGCCATATTTTTACCATATGTTCTGCCAATGTTTAAAGAGCTTAAACAGCTCTTTACTCTTTTTGACTTTTACCCCTTAAGGTATTTATAAATAGGGATCATAATTCCTCTCAGCCTTTGCTTTGGTAGACTGAACAAGCCCTGCATGGCTGTACATGTGTCAGTTCACTAGTCACTGACATGGGCAGCCAGCACTGTGCATCCTATTCTGCTGAGGTCTGATGATAATATTAATGATTTTGTATTTCTGCTAAAAATACTTTTCTAGATGTATTCTTGTATTAATTTTGTTTTATTCATGACTGAGGCTATTGAGAGATAGTGGTCTGCTATATTCCAAAACTAGTTACTGGACTCCTTTTCTTTTGGTCCTCAAGTATTTTAGGATAACAAGTTCCATGTTCCAGACAGAAACTCTTGCCTTTTGCATTGCTGCATTTTCTTTAAAATGACACACAGATCTTCCTACATAGTGTCTCAATTCTCTTCTTTGTTAATAATACCTTCTAACCATTTCTTATTGGCAAATTTTGTTGAAATGATCCACTTTTTAACAGTTCCAAGGCTAATCCTGTCAGAAATGAATGGTTAAGATCCCATTTGTCTGATACTTATTTTCTCTATACCTCTCACTGCTGTTTGCTGTTCATCCAGTTCCTCATACTTCCACATTTATTTTTCTACTAACTTTGACCTCCTTGATTTTAAGTCATACTTGTCCTTATAGTGATATTGTAATGTTTCACAGTAGTCTGCCTAAGGTCTGAAACTTTTGGCTGTAAATAAAACTATCGGTATAGTCTGACATGGCTCTCCCAAAAGGGATGACAGAACTGTGAGAAGAAATATGCAACAGCAAAACCAAAGTGCTGATATAGTGTTCTGTTTTGTAATGCTTTCCTATAATTGCTATAAACAGAATAACATGGACTTTATTCCTGTTTCTAAAATTCAACCAGTTAAAGGCTATCTGAACAATGCTATCAGAACTGTACTATCAGTAGCACTGCCTATGCCTCTAGCAGCACTAGTCAAGTAGAAAAGCTAATACATCACTTCATTTTTACTTATATTTTCTTGTACTCTCTTTCTCTTGGGCCTCACTTTCCTGCAACCCAACCACTGTATTTTTAAAATGCATTTAAAGAATTATACTAGTACTATAAGCCTGAAAAAGCATGCTTGTCAGAGTATTTAATGCTGTCCCATTGCAACATTTGTCATTAAGTTAAGATGCTTGACCAAGGAGCTAATATTTTCATTGCAATTTAAATCCACCAGTCACGAAGATATTTCCAATATTTTCCTAATTAATTGCATCATATACTTTTATGTTTGCTGCACACTATATGCATGTTAGCCAGCCTATTCCTTATGAACCAGTTCAGTAGCTTACAGTTAAGCAAATGCATTCTTTTGTGTCACTGAATAGAAAGACATAGATTATGGCTGGATTATGGTTGTATCTATAATATGTAGAACATGCATGGTACAGACACACAAGAATATATGGCCTTCTTCCCAGTGTATAAAGAATATTTTACTCTAAGAAAGTGCAACCAGAAGAGCGGGAGATAAGCATATAAACATGTTTTCTGGAGAAGTTAAGTCTTTTAGTTCATAGTACAAAACACGAAGACTTACCTTTCTGCATAAATAAACCTATTTACCTCACCGTCGCTATGGTAATAAGATATTGCTAATATTTTTTTCCTCTTCCAGTACGACTTCCAGCTTGTAGACAAAAGAAATTTTCAAACTTGCCTAAATGTATTGGGTAGAGAGTGTTAGGAAATTATTTTGACCTGTCATTGAAAAGCACTATGGCTCAGATTAAGTATAATAAATATTATTTCAGTATGAAGCAAGAAGTTAAAATATTTTATTGGATTTTGATCAGAGATATAAAAGAGAATAATACAAATCAAAAAACTGTAAAGACACCAAAACTAACAGAAACAAGTAAAACAAGGTGGTGAAACAATATATGACCTTCTGGGACAGAAGTTAACTATTGAAATAGTCTGCAGCTGGTAAACAAGCAGCACCTCACAGAATAAGCATACCAGTAGTTCAGATTTTTCTACTGGCATTTACTTTTGCATAAACTGAACAATTAAATGGCAACAGATTGGGATGCTACAATTCAATGAGAAATTATTTACATCACTTTCACAATCATATGCCATGGCCATCTGCATATCCCGGCTGTCCACAGAACTGCCTGAGTTAAAGTTATGACTCATATCACTAAATCTACTGGACAATTGGTTGTCTTTCAGTCTGTGGAAGAGAGGAAAGTTCTCTCTTCTCCCCTAAGAGCTTTGGCAATATTTAGAGACTATTTACGTCTGAAATAAAGACTAAACCAAGAGGAATAACCACTACTGTTAATAATATTGTATTTATCTATTATTTTATACAGGTTTTTTTCCCCTTATTCTAATCAGAGAACAGCATTTGTACACATACATTATTCGTTATATTCATCAACATCTCCATGGCAAGTACAAGCCAACAAGCAACCTGATCTAGGGAAAAACATCTCTGCCCATGGCAGAGGAGTTGAACTAGATGAGCTTTGAAGGTCCCTTCCAACCCAAACCCATTCTATGGTTCTATGATATTTTAAAAGTGTAGTGCTTCATACATTTGCTGGGCAGACCAGTGTTCCTTCAGGGCAAAGAGATGTAGTTTCTAAGGTAAGTAAAATTGTAGATGGACAGATGTATTACACACATTTATGTTAAACTTAAGTATTTTATCTTTCACTTACACAGTGGCTTCCAACTTAAAGCAGTTAAATAGGTAGCTTTTCAAGTCACTAGTAACCAAATGTTACAGTTGTACTCCTTTATGAAAACTCCACTAGGAGCCTAATGGCAACAGTTGTTGATGTGCCACTGCTAGAGTTTCACTATCCCTCACTCTAGAGAGAAAAGCTTTATAGAATTGTTTAGGTTGGAAAAAACTTATAGATCATTGAGTCAAACCATAAACCAAGTACTGCCAAGTCCTCCACTAAACCATGTCCTTAAGTGCCACATCTTCATGTCTTTTAAATACCTCCAAGGATGGTGACTGCACCACTTCCCTGGGCAGCCTGTTCCAATGCTTGACAACACTTTCAGTGAAAAAAGAAAATCTTTCCTAGTATCCAATCCAAACCTCCTCTTGTGCGACTTGAGTCCCTTTCCTCTGGTTCTATCACTCATTGCTTAAGAGAAGAGAGCAACACTTCTTAAATAAAATGATTGGTGGTCATGCCTATTTGTTTTGGGTTTTTTTGTGTTTTTTTTTTCTAGAATAAGGGATAAGTTTGCTTTCTTAGAATGCCAGTAATAGTGATCTCTTATTGTGAATCTTATTTTATAAAAGTGTTCAGTGTCACCTAATGAAATTAGTCTTCTACTAAAGGTACAGGAGAAGAGAGAAAGATGACTGACTTCATGGTTCCTCATCTAGAATGTATTTATTTGCAGTCAGAATTGGCATTAAAAAAGTAGTACTGTCTTGGAGAGTAGACAGTGCATAATAGATACTGCAAAGCTCTGCTTTGAGGACACTAGTGAATAGGTTTTGCCTGACGGTTAAAATTAGCATCCGTGGTGGCAAGGACCAGGATGCAGTCCTGTCTTCACTGACATCAATGGAAGCTTTTCTCTTAGTTTTGGTAGAACCAGAATTACTTCTGGGGAGTCCTGCAGCCATGGCAGGAGACTACTTCCTACCAAGCTAGCAAGACAATTATTTCAGCAGTAAAATGGATTTGCACCCATTGTATTTATCTCCTCCTTAATGCTTTTAATTCATTTAAAAGGCTTAAGCCAACACTTTACCCTGTTAAACTTGAAAAAAAATTTGTGAATGATGGTAATGGAAAAGCAATTTATTTTCAGATTTTTATTGCAATGATAGCTTTGGTAAAAATTCCACAAATGCCATTCTATATGCATCCTATCCATCTCTTCTTAACATACAAATGGAAAGATTATGTAAGAGCTTCTGTTTAATCTCCTTCACTGTCTGTTAAACATTCCAGAAAAAGAAGCCATTTTTCTTGAAACAAGGAGGTTATTGACCCAGATGGCATTAACCTCGCATCTACAATGTCAACAGAAAAAATTACTGCTGAAGGCTTGAAAGTACTATTTGCCCATGTAAATTTAAAGGCATGGCCTCTTTTTATCTGTATGTTTTTCATGTTCACTGTTATGTGAAAGTCTGATTAAAAGCTTTTCAACATAACCTGAGTGTATAATTAGGGGGCACACAACTCCCATCCTGAGGTTAATATCCTCACAAACATGCAAAGTACAAATCTAGTAGAGAACCAATCTGTTTCATAATTCAGGTCCAGTGTCTCTTCTCTGCACTTAAAGCCTTACAGTGTTTTGCAGAATGATACATTTATTGTTGGTTTATCAACTTAGAGAATGAGTAGTTGTTGAGATATTCATGTTATACATACTAAGAGGCTAGTATTAATATTAATAAGTTGCCATGTTCATTTTTATCTGGATTTGAAGACTAATATTTCACCCAAAAGTCAAGTGATTTTTTTTTCTCCCTTACTTTCAATTACCGCATTGAAAAATACATTGAAAAAAAAATGGCATAAAGACAGTCTTGTGCCGTGATGTAAAAATATTGTTTAATACAGTGCATTTTAGTAAGTCATAAAGAAAATGATAGTTCTAAAGAAATTAACAGATATTGGTTTGAAATGATGGGCTTGAATTCTGTGGAAGCAGTTTGAGGGAAAAGACTGCTACTGAAAACACTCACTACTGAAAGTAAGAAAGACACAATATAAAATATTAAGAGGAATTGAATAACCTATGCATTTCTCCATTATATTCAGAATAAAGCCAGTATTCTAGGAAGCAATTCTTTATTACTTTTTTACTGAAAAATAAAGATGAAAAGCTTCATCAGAATAAGTCTGCAGTCATGAAATGGCAATATTAAATAGAAGTAAGTTCTGGTTGAAAGGAATTGATACATAGCTTTGATAGCTGTATTTATGTCCATAAGGTGTAGGAACTTAAACCTCTCCTTAAGATGTAGTCATGAATACTCATTTTACAAACCCAGACGAAGGGTAATATGAAAAATAAAATTAATCCAATGACCTGTACTGAGCCATGAAAGATGGGACTGTAGCTTCAGATCATTTAACTGTCATTTAGCTGCCTCTGCATTTTTATGTATTTCCTTTTCCATCATCCTGAATACCACAATATTTGTATATGTATAGAAGGTATCTTCCGTCTAATTTACCCTCATTATCTCTCACAATTTAGTCTTTGCTTAGGACACCAAAGGTTTTGAAAGACAGGAAACTTCTGTAAGCACAAAAACCAGATTAGAACATATCCAACTGAGGAAGATGTAACAACAGGCAAAGAACAACCTGTAAAAAGATATTTTCAAAGTCACTTAAGTAAGTTTAAATCTAAAGTAAAAAAAAATAGAAAGGGAAAAGAGAAATGCTGAGCTTTATCCATAGCAGCAAGAAGAAAGATTGTTTTGAAAGATGTATTTTCTATACTGTTATTTCTCCCCAGTATTATTCCATGATAAGTAGTTTATATTAGGTTCTTTGGGAGCTTGGGTTTTTTTGTTTTTGGTTTTTTGGGAGGTTTTTTTTGTGTTGTTTTTTGTTGTTGTTGTTGTTTTTTGTTTTTAGGAGGAGTGTTACTTTATGTCCTTGTCATTTATTTTAACTTTTATAAGTGATTGACATGCATTTATGAGAAAAAGAAAGAAATTGCAGTAGGTGATATACATCTTGAACTAAAAGGTGGTAAGTTCAGTTAACAAGAATAAATAACATGCCATTTCAGCAAAAAGATGGAGAAGAACAGACAAAGAATTCTGCCAGAAGGATCAAAACCCCTCCATCATGCTTATTTTGCTTTGTCTTTCCTGAACGGAGGTATTGGGTTTTACATTATGTTGATACAGTAGGAGAGATTCTATCAGATGTAGGCGTTCTGGGAGAGCATCCAATATTTGTAAGTGAGCTAGAGGATCAGAGGGTGCTCTCTTAGCTGTGTAGTAGATGATCTGCTGGAGCTGACAGTATGGTTCCTGCCTAACTGCCACAGATTGAAGTGGAGCAACAGCTTAGTGGTAGAGCCAGTGCTCTGTCTCACCAAAGAAGGGAGCAATCAAGAAAATGTACATTAAATGATGGAGTTCAGGACCTGTTTTGAGGTTCCTCCTGCTAGAGAGGGGTGTAAATGCTGCTCCTGTCTGCCTTTACTAATACAAAATATTCTTCCCAACTGTTTAAAGCAGTGCTAAAATATTGATGGGCAAGTGTCAATGCAGTCACATGAACTAAGACTTTGTTGTGCCACAGGATGATAAGGAGACAAATGACAACCAAAGAGAAACTGAAGAGCTACCTGAAGGCAAGAAAGCTGTATCACAAACAATGGATGATTTCCATTAAGACAAAAAGGCAGACAAAACCCAGCTCATTTCCTATCCTTTGTCTTGTCGCTCTGGGTACAGGAGCAATGTTTATCAAAATGAATTGTATAAATAATTCTATGAACACATGTTCTTCATAAGTGGCAAAGATCTCTAGAGGACAGTGCATTAAATTGTGGATATTATCTATCCAAACCAAAAATCAAAAAAGCATGAAATTAGTAACTGACTCAATTTACCTCATTTATTAGCAGCCTAGACCTCTGTTTGAATTAATATTGCCCAATGGAATTTCAAGTGGTAGTGACATGGCGTAGCATAACACAAATTAACGCCTGTTCCCACTACTGTACTGCAAACCACCCATATATCCAATTAGGTTAGTTCTAATCTAATATGCATGCTTTCGTGACTTCTACTGACAATAAAATATGACTGTTCCCCTCTTCATTCTCTGATGCCAGACTTGTTTTACGAAGTAGCTGATTTTCTTAATAGCATGCTGGCATTTGCATATAGGGTACTGATTGCATTCTCTTTCTTACTACCTTATAATTTATTGCTGTGTAGATCACATCCAGTCACAATTAAATGTATCATTTTGCACACAAGGTACAGTAATGGCCTGAACAGATATTTGACTATAACAGATTGCCTATCATTTTACAATATAAATGATATAATTTAGCACTTCTTACTTATCTACCATTTTTCCAACCAATACTGGGTTTGCCATTTTTCTTCCTTCCAACTAAAAATGAAAGTTTTTCTGTTTTTTGGTATGTATTAACCTTGAAATGTGCTAGATAGTCAAAAAGCATTTTGATTGCTGCCTCTAAACAGACAGGAAGGGCCTGATCCACAGGCTATCAGAACAAATATGAGACTTTCTCCTGACATTGAAGGATTTTGTGCTAGATGTTTAGAAATGTCCAAAAAATAATCACTGAATTCACTTTACATATCAGCACTTAAAATAAATTATTGAAAAAGATGAAATAAGTAAGGTTGTTGTTTTTTTTTTTTACTTTTAAAAAGAGGATTGTAATAGCAATCATGACCTTGGCATTGGGAATTTCTTGGGGATTTAATAACCACCCAGGGGGTAATGGCCCTTGGCTTTGCCTCAGGCCATCAGCTCTCTCAGCTGGTTATTAATCCCCAGAAAATGACCTGTGCATCAATTATTAATGTCTAAGTTCTATGTAGGCAAATTCTTGCCTTATTCAACAATTTTTAAGGAAACATAGAATAGCTTTAAAGTCTTGTGAAATGTCACATTAAAAAATAGTGTCAATTTATATTTCTATTTTGCTAAATAAACTCAGAATATTTTATTTTTAAACTTAACTAACTCAAGGTAGCTCTGTTTATTCCAGTCAGCATTTGATCAGGCCCAATAAATATTTCTATAAGGACTAAAGATTTTATGATATAATTGAAATTTCTTGCATATGGATTTCCTACAAAGGCAGAGATTTATCAGTTCATGTATTTCCTTCAGAATACAGTTCTTTTTCTTCTTCCCCAGCACTGAATTTTGATAATATTCTTATCCTCAGAATGAAAAAACCCAGCAACAAGGCTATCCCACCTATGACTACATAAACCCTTTTTTCCTTAGAGAGTTAGTTTGAATCTCAGTTCTGCGCACATCAGAAAAAAACTAGAAGGAAATAAAGGGGAATTTAATGTACCTGTTCTGAATCAGGTTTAAGTTTTGCTATAGGGAGAAAAAAAATCTTTGAGGAAGACCACAGGTTATTGACTGAAAAGCTGTACATTAATATGAAAAGCTTCCAGTAACACAAGCAGAGAGTAGTAAAAGGAGAGAAAAGGTGTATTTTTATGTGATATGATGATCTTGTGTGGCTCCAAACCAAATGGGTCCATGACTGCAATTACACAGAATCACAGAACGTTAGGG
>NW_010181737.1:0-7627 GCF_000695765.1 Mesitornis unicolor
GAGGACTCCTCGTCTCGTTGGGAAATGCCTGAATGGTGCGCGGCTGCCAGCGAGTTGCAGAAATCCTATCCCGCATCCTTAGGAAGGAGATGCTCCAGCACTCACGCCTCTGCCAAATAATGTGCGTTTGGCTTTTTCCTCCCTCTTCTTGCAAAAAAACCCCGCACCGTTGTGCATATTGTAATTTAAATGTATTTCTAGGTTTAAATAAAGAAGATTATTTGTAAAGACGTGTCAAATTGGGTGTGACGTCCTTGGCTGAGTTGCACAACGCCGAAGTGAAGAGTCTAATAAATTTCTTCGTTTTTCAGAGCAGCACTTAATTTCATCTTTTCTGGAATGGAGATTTCTTCTCACCAGTTTCACCTCTTGCAGCAACTCAATGAGCAGCGCAGGCAAGACTTATTCTGTGACTGCAATATCCTGGTGGAGGGAAAGGTCTTTAAAGCGCATCGCAATGTGCTGTTTGCCAGCAGCGGCTATTTCAAAATGCTCCTTTCACAGAGCTCGAAGGAGACGACTCAGCCGACGACAGCCACTTTCCAGGCGTTTTCTCCTGACACGTTTACCGTTATTCTAGATTTTGTGTATTCAGGGAAACTGTCTCTCACTGGCCAGAATGTCATTGAAGTCATGTCGGCTGCCAGCTATCTGCAGATGACCGACGTTATCAGCGTGTGTAAAACCTTCATTAAGTCATCGCTGGACATCAGCGAGAAGGAGAAGGATCGCTACTTCAGTCTGTCGGACAAAGACGTAAACTCCAACGGCGTGGACCGATCCTGCTTGTACAGCGCGGGCTGGAGGGCGGAAAGCAGCCCCCCGCATTCGCACTTAAGCCCGGATCAAGGGACATGTATGATGGGTGGAAACACTTGGAGCAATTTCAGCTACTACCCGCCTTCTCAAAGAAACGCCCAGCAGCAGCTGTCCAAACACGAGCAGCGGCAGGACTCCGTCAAGAAATCCCGGCACCTGGGACTGCAGCAGCCCTCAGACATTCCTCACTATAAATCAAGCAAGCTGGAGGACAGGGCTGCCGAGCCCGCTGGCCACAGCGCGCAGGCTGAGGAGCAAGTCCAGATCGAAGCCGAAGTGGAATCTCCTCACGTTGGGTACCAGTACGGCCAGGGGGCCGAGGTGATCCCGCGCAGCTTGGCTGTGTCGCAGCAGGAGCATGAATCGCCTCGTTCTTCCAGCAAATCCAAGTCTTCAAAGGCAGAGGAGCAGTACGGGAGCATGCCCTCCATCCTGGGCGTCATGGGCAGCTGGGCTGACGGTAAGGGATGGTTGTAATGCTGTCGGGGCACGGTCACCTGTGAATTGTCCATGAGAAAATGTGCTTTACCAAACCGGTGTGCAGTTACTGAGAAGATCTCTGCATGGTCCAGGAATGTACATCTGGGGAGTTTAACTCTTTATTTTTTTAGTAATTGTGAATGATTGAAGTCCCTGCTTTAGTAAAACTGGCCTATCAAAATGCATAACCTTTAGTGTCTCTACAGCTTCCTCTTGCAAATTTAATTTGGGATCTTTTGGGATATTTAAACTCATTTTAATATAGTTAATGGTCCATTCCTTTTCCTTTGTTGCACTCCTGTGTAATTTACAGGAAAACACATGATCTTTGTGCGTGATAATATTGTTTGTTAAATAAAAGTGTTTTGCTATTCTGCACATAAAACGCCTTTTCCTAGAGCGTTACATGACTACATATGTTATGACTTCTTTATTTTAAATCACCTTATTTTCTACCAGATGACCTGCCCAGGATGAGGTTCAAGTGTCCATTCTGCACTCACGTGGTGAAAAGAAAAGCAGACCTAAAGCGTCACCTCCGCTGCCACACAGGAGAGCGCCCGTACCCGTGTGAGGCTTGTGGGAAAAGATTTAGCAGGCTAGATCACCTAAGTAGCCATTTTCGAACAGTATGTATTTCCAGTAACTGCATGGTTTGTTTGACGTGTAAATCTGTCTCGGCACGGTTAAACACAGTACGAGCGTATCTGGTGGGTACAGTGATTCCCGTAAAGAAGAGGTAGTAGAAAATGAATTTGGTTTTGCTGTGTGTAAGTCCTGTAGTAGAGCTTAATTACAGCGCCTGTGATGGTTTCATCTTGAACATTTGCTGAGCATCTCTCAAAATGAGTTAATGCTGCCAGCTGATGCTATTCCAGCCCTGCTTTTTGTCATCTTGAAAACCAGTCCTTTGTGGATACATGATCACAGGTATTCGTTTCGCTTTTCCCAGATCCATCAGGCTTGCAAGCCCATCTGCAGAAAGTGCAAACGCCACGTGACGGAGCTCACGGGACAAGTGGTCCAGGAGGGGACGAGGCGTTACAGACTCTGTAACGAGTGCTTGGCCGAGGCTGGCATTGACAGTATCCGCATTGACCTGGAGGCTGAAGCACCCCTCGAGTTTCCGCAGGACGGGGAGAAGGATTCCAGGTGGCACTACGGGGACGACAACAGATCTGATGTGGAGATCGTGGAGGACGGCTCAACCGACTTGGTCATTCAGCAGGTGGATGACAGCGAGGATGAAGCAGACGAGAAGGAAGTCAAGCCAAATATTAGGTAGTTGCAAGACAAGAATTAGGAATCCTGTGTAAGAGGGAGAATGTACTGCCTTGAGCATAAGCCCTCCACCAGCCTGTTGTAATTGTACAGACCTGTACTGGTTTCTCTCCAACTTGCATGTGTTCATGGACGTGCCATTGAGTCGAGTCGGAGTTTTGTTATCAGCACACCCATGCTTTGCTTCGTTAGAAACAATCCATCCTTAAATGAAAAAAATGGATGAACGAGGACATGGAAGTACTACATGGAGAACTTTTTATAGCAGCCAGTGGGTCACTTCTCAAAAGCTCTTTCAAGGGAGTGAAGTCTAAATACTTTTAGGGGAAAAAAACCATTCACGTAGCACTGTAAATGGCCTACTTTTTAATAGAGATGTGGGTTTTATATGTAATATTGTGGTGATAAGCTATAAATACCCCCCCCACACCAGAATATTAAGAAAACCTCTCTTCAGTATTCAGAAATGAAGATAATCTTCCATGAAGTCTTCATTTTATGATAAGGAAAAAGGGCAGCTAATTAAGAAAAAGCATATAAAGATGTTTTAGCACATTCATCTGGAAAAGCACTTTCTTGTAAAATTTAGTAGAATAAGGAGAGCCTTTAGCAGATCATTTATTCGAGACGTATTTCTTTACAAGAAAATAAACACGAACGCCAGTCCTAGTCAAGACATCAGAGAGAAAATGATTACAAATGTGGGTCAGTAATCGATGCCAGTAGATTATATTCATTCTGAAAATTGGGAGATCAGACTGGGCTGTGTTTAATAAGCACTAGTAAAATACTCTTTTATTATCTTCTTTTTAAACCTCTCAGAAGTGCCAGACTGACGTGACTGGTAGCCCTGCATCCACAGCACTGCCAGTGGCGGTGCCAGCTTCTCCACTGAAGGAAACTCCTCACAGGGTCACTTTGCTGTTGTTTTCTCTCTTTATCCCCCGTTTTATTTGCCAACAGCAGCAGAACGATGTGTACAGTATATATATATTATATCATGAGAAATAGGACTGATGAGATTTTGCATCTGAAACCATTGACTACTCTTGTTTGTATTGACCTGTACTCAATTTAAAGGGGTGAGTTTTAAGATGGAGTCATTATCAATTTCTATATTCCCAGAGTCATTTGGTCACCAAGAGAACGTATTTTAACCTTTCTGAGCCTGTACCATACGCCAATGAGAACAAGATGGGCTGCAAGCTCTAGACATCAGACCTGTGTCATTTCTACCTGCAGTTAGACTACAAGACATGAGATGGCTCATGGTAAAAGTTTACTTCTATAACAAAAAAGCCACTTTGTTTTACTTGGTGAGTTTATCTTAGCCAGCTCTGTAAGTAGAAGAGGAGCAGAAGTATCCTGGGGTGCTTTTACTTTGCATTTTCATGGTCAGACCTGAGTGTTAACACAGTGTTCATCCTGTAATCATTGAACTCAATGGGTATAGGCTTAGAAAGCTTTATATTTTTTTTCTTTTTTACGACTTTGTAAGCATGTTTGGCTGAAACCTGGGGTTAACTACAGTACAATCCATATATGCTATATAATCTTTTTCCCAGGGACAGCTAAAAAGTCACTCTTTTCTTTTTATTTGTGTAAAAACTGTATAGCCTTATTAGTATCATCATTACCAGTGAGTGCAGCATTTTCACTGCAGGCTGCAGGTGCCCAGCAATGGTCTCTCCAGTAACGGCTTGAGCGCTTCCGTCGAGGTTTGCAGCGTAAGCAGCGAGCGCCCGTCCCCTCCGACGTGCTGGGCTGTGAAGGAGCAGCCTCCTTGTGTGTTCTCAGGAGACGAGAAGTGGGGTTTTATTGTCCCTACAAAAATTGGCGTAGACGTGGGGAGGGGGTTGAAGGGGGGGATTTACAAACCTTCCTGACGGCCCAGATGCAACCATGTTTTCCAAATGAGATTTACACTTGCCTCGATTCTTTTTTCGTTGCGCTTTGGTCAGCAAAGTCCACAAACCGGACTTGATGTGGAAACAGCTGGTTCATTTCTTGGAGCTTACTACTCCTAAAATGCATCTTACTAAATGGCTAAGAAATACTCGTGAGCAACCTTAATGAAATCAAGTCAAGAACAAAGAAACATATAAAAGAATACGGAATGAGTTGGATGAAACTGCAAGAGAAAATGCTTGCTGAAATCAAATTTCATAGATTTTTCCATTTCCCTTGACATTAAACAGTATCCGCAATAAATTCCAGGTGTCAGTGCCTGCTGTCCCAGAATACAAAGTGGCTGGGATTAGTGTGCGTGTTTGGGGATGGATTAAGGGGAGGGGATAATAAAGTGGCACTCTCAGCCTGCAATCTCGGCTACCGACTGTAAAGGTGAGACCATGAAGTGTTTCTGTGTACTTGGGGGCGTTTTTAGAAGCAAAGGGACTTTTGGATCAATACTCGATCGAATTAGATGCCATAAATCTAAGAACACTGAGGACCAGATGCTTCAGAAAAAGATGTGAAGTGGCTCTAATGGGCAAATGGAACAATCTATCCTTACGAAGACGTTTGCTTTTTAAATCTAGGCAGATGAATCGGTGATTTGCCTGGCAAACAAGCGTTTTTTTACTGTTTTGATACGTTATTGTTATTCTCAGTAGCATAACTAGGTATCTGTAGTCGTTTTTAAAGTATCTTATTAAGCTTGGAGTTTTAGCTCAAGACTGAAATTCCCACAGGTCAATTATGTTTTGTATTTCAAAAAGTTACCATTTTTACATTTGTTGCCTTAATTTCCGTTGTTGTTCCCTTATTTTTGTACCGCAAGACAAGATAAATGTTAAGTGCCTTATATTTTCTACGTCCTTCATTTTACATAGCATTTTGCTTGTTTTTCTCTGAATGAAAGTAATCCGATTTGTTTTCTTTTCACCTCCTTGCATTGCCTGTGTCTCCTTCATAGTCCTGTTAGGATCACGTATCACTCATGAGCAGAAGGGACATTTCAGTTCTTATCGAGGAGGAAAGCAAGGACCACGTAGGGTTTTTCCCACATAACTTAGTTACCAATAACTGATTTGAAGGTGTTACTTTTCAAACTTTGCCCAGTCACGAGTAGGACACCTGAATTTATCTTTAAATGCTGGAGATGGCTGTAGAGAACCGCACCGAATCCTGCTAACGCTGCTCCGTTCAGATGGTCCCTGCCTCTGTACCTCTGATGTTGCTCTGAATGCTCTTCAATACCACTTAATTTGGATTACTCACCAGTGTTCAGTACATTCTCTTGTCATTTGCTTTTCCATTCCCTGTTTCTGCTAAAACTGGAGGGATGTCCCATTCAAGAGATGTTCCTCTCGTTTACCTCTCTCTATTTCATGTGCAGTCCTTGTGTCTTTGTCCTTTCCTCTGAGCTCTGTCACTGAAATCTTGCCTCTTTTTGCTTGGCTTGTGCCTATCGTTGTGTCACAAAACCAAGAGGGAAGACGCAGATTCCTCACCCTCTGTTTAGTGCCCCACCTTTATCCTTATTTTCTGCCAACTTTCTTGCCATCCTTTCAAAAGCTGAAACACTGAATTAAAGAACGTTTCTCCTTCCCCCTTTTCAGGTGTTACAAAATTCTACCTGCCACATAAACCTGTGATTCGTGTGATACTTGATTAGTTTCTCTCCTTCACATCATATCCCACTTTTTTGTTTTCCATTAAATTATTTTAACTTTTGTACTTGCTATCCCCCAAGATGACACTTGTCCTTACCTTAGAGGTTCAACTGTTAGTTGGGGGTTTTGTTTTGTTTTGTTTTGTTTTCAAAATTAATTAAAAAAAAAAAGAGCAGACCCCAAAAAATAACCTCAGAATGAATCTCCCTTTCCAACCTTTTGGTCTATATTCTATTCAAGTTCTAAAGAACTTAGATTAAAAAAAACCTGCAAAAAGAGTGATTTAATGTGAGCTTTGAAAATATCTGTAAGTCCACAGGTGTCTAGCAGAGGGCTGACACCGACTGCTACGTGTGTCATCCTTCCTTACTCCTGGCTCTTCAGAAGAAATAACCCATTCTCCAGCATTTTGGGATCCTTCTCAATGATAAATTAGGAAAAAAAATGTTGGGTATAAAATGATGGAATATATGGAATATGCTACATTTCTTCCCTGAAGCATCTGGTCACTGTCAGAGGTCATCCCGTTACCTAGCTGTGCCAGTGTCTACCTTCCTTATATTTTGGTCTCAGACTGCAGAAATTGCAGGCTTTGAACTTCATATAACCTACGCAGGGGCGTATCTTCAGCCTCGTTTATTCTTTAAATGGCCCTTGATTGAGGTGCAAAAAGCCTGATCTACCATCTGGCTCCAGCTGAGGCAATGGCTGTGCCCAGAGCCCCCGTTTCCCCTGTGACAATCGCTGTCTGTCAGCGTAACAGCAACGCTGTGCAGTGGAGTGTCCATCCAAAAACCTTCACTGCAGAGGGCTAGCAGAGTCGGAATGGGCGTTAAGTGAGGGTTACAGCTAAACTAAACTTGCTTACTTGAATTTATTAAAAAAGCTTTTAAAAAAAGCATCTTGGCATAGCTGTTGTAGTAAACTAAAACATGAATGAAATTCTGTGCCACACTCTGACCTGACACTTTTTATTGTGAAAGTGGGAACTGATCTTTTTCATGTTCTAACTGAGCTTGCTTTGAGGAAGGGATTGTGCCAGCTGATCCGCAGAGGTTCCTTCTCCAAATTATTCAGTGAGCTCAAGGAACAAGATTGAAAGTGTCTGGTCTTCTAACAAGCATCCTGATTTGATTTTCTATTCTTACACAGAAGGGAAAAAAAGGACGATCTGTTGTATTGCACCTCCACTTGCAGTACTTTGGTTTCGGATCATCTCCATTGTTTGAATACAAAACTTCCCTGTTACAAAAAAGCTGCTATATTGAGTAATGTGATATACCAAACACCACAGAACTACAGATATTTCCCATTCAGATGGTGCCTTCTTTCCACATACAAAGATATCCAGACTGGCCCTCCACAACAGCGGTGCATCGTCTGTGCTAAGGCAGCGGGGCCTCCCGGGCCGCATGTGGGTGTGGGAAGGG
>NW_010181738.1:0-9393 GCF_000695765.1 Mesitornis unicolor
GGCCTCCTGGGGAGGTGGGGAGGAGACGCCCCAGCCAGGGCTCCGCTGGGCCAGGACCCCTCCACCTGTCCCCCCAGCTCCCCCAGAAAATCTGGGCTGAAATGGGCTCCCCTGGCTTCTCCGAGGTCCCCTCGCTAGCACCCCTGGGTGTCACCCCACTTTGTCGCGGGCGTCCCCCGCTGCAGGAGTCCAGCAAGCAGCTGCACGGCAGCCTGGCTGCTATCCCCAAAACAGCTTCACCATCAGCTCTGTCACAGCAGCCTAGCCATCACCCACCACCACCTCCCCAGCATCCTTGCCACCATCCCTATCAGCCACACAGTGGATTAGCCATCATCCTCAAAGGTGCTTAGATATCTCGCTCATGCCAGCCTCACCATCACCCCACAGTAGCCTGGCCATCAGCCCCATGGCGAGGGCAGCGGACTGAGGCCCTGTCCCTTTGGTGAAGAACAGGGAGAGCTCCAGAGCAGGTGAACAATACCCAGCTTCCATAGATGAGGGCAAGGCTGCCCAAAGGCAGAGGTTTTGTTTTGTCCCGGTTTCCTCACACCACACTTGTGGGGACAGGTACCAGAGAGGAAGGACAAACTCCTAGCAGCACAGCTGCCCTTCTCCCCACACCAACATGTCGTTGTCTCCTTGGGGAGAGCAGCCAAGTAGACCTGTTGGAGGTGGTCCATGTTCCTGCAGATAACATCCATCTCTAGTGAAGATAACTCAGTTTCCCTCTCCCTCTTACTGTACTTAGGCATGTTGTCCCCACACAGGAGGAAAACACATGCCCTTTGGTACCATGGTTTGTTCTTTAAAAACGTGATGTCCTGGACATATGAGACTCTGTTCTCCAGCCCGCTGGTCCAAGAAAGCAGGAAAGGTACCCTTCTGAAACCTGTCACTGGAGCCACATTTGGTTTGTTTCGGTGGGAAGTGCTAATTCCAGCCTCTGTCATTCCAGGTCTGGGGCCTTTCCAAGGAACAGTGCAGTATACCCAGACCACTGAAAAGCCATCAAGGATTCACATCACCTCCAGTTTCTGCTGCACTGCACCTGGCCAGGAGATAAAGAGCCCTGAGGAAGAACAGCACCCATTGCAGGTGAGGATGCAGTGGTGAAATAACGGTAACTCAATTTAATTGGAGTTGAAGCAGAAAAGGTTCATATCTTGCTCTCCTGTAAGAATCCTTAAAGAGCAACATCTTCTGCTTGTGTAGGCTGGGGAATGTGGAAAACAGCCTGTGGTTTTAAATGCATGATTTGGAAAGTTTCAAGTTTGGGGCACTCAGTTTGCAGTTCTTTATTAAAATAAAGCCCTTGCAAAATGAGACACTCAAAATTGTGCTTCGGAAACTGTTGTTTGCTTTTGGAAGTGTTGGCTTTAGTCTCAGCTTTAGCATAAATCCCGTGGGGTTTCTTCAGATTTCTTTGGATTGTGCATAATTTGCAAATTCCTTGCGAAATCAGCAGATTCATTTAAATTGTTCCTGACTGGTTTCTAAGAGGGCTTTGGGGTCATGTAGTATTCCTGAATCGACAAATCAGACTGGTTCTCCATGGTGCTTGATGAGGTTCTACTATTGCCAACAGGCTACCATATACATTTAACCATGATACTGTGGTGTCATATACACACAACATGGTATCATATGCCATACCATGCCATGCCATCCCATCATATTTTATGGTGGTATCAGGCATCTTTTGAACACAAAGGAGCATGCACTGTCTCTGCCCTCTGCCCTGTTGAGTATGCAGGTCAAACCCCTCCAAGTTTGTGGCATTTGCTCAACTATTTCACATTAAATAGTCATAAATTAAAAATAACTTTACTCAAGGACTATTTATACATTGTGAATAAGTCTTCAATACTTGTTAAGTCCTACATTTTTTGTTACAAAGTAATGTCATTATATGTTCTATGAATAACTCACATAGGATTTTATTTAAAAACACTGTAACCCCCAGTCCAATGGGACACAATTTTGGTATTTATTGTATTCCTAATATTTGCCAGAGATTATCTGCTCTTTCTAAAGTACAAAAATGAACCACCAAAATGGTAATGTCAAGGAAAAAGCATTAAAAAAACCCTCAAAAAACATAATGACAGATCTGGTCAAACATTTATTGAATAATGGGGAATCCTATACAGAAGACTTTGGCAAGAATATGAGTGGCTGGGGTAGTATATTAAAAAACACTATTTCTCCACAAAATCACCTATTGTAAGAAGATTTTGGGGGAAGCAAGCCTAGCTCTGTATTCTTGATAGGTGATCCTAGGACTGACAAGCTTCGAGAGCATGAGAAAAATACCCAACCAGCTCAGTTAAGGAGTTCCCTGAAGGAATAACTCATTTCCCAAATGGTGCTCTGTTCTCTTCCACCTCACCGTTTTCTTCTCTATACTTCCACAGCAAAAGCTCTCACAATTTCTGTGGATTTCTTGTTCTAGGGATGCAAACTGTATTATCACTAATTTTACATGACAGAGATAAAATCTTTATATTCCAAGAAGATACAGATTATTTTAACAAAACAATAATTATGATCAATTATGTCTTTTTAAGAGCATTTCATGAAAAACGTCCAGTCATTTCAGTCTACCCCAGGATCTGTACTAATTTTACATTTTCCTATTAAACATAATAAATCCATAATGTTTTCCAACTCGTCATATTCTGCCAGTAGGCATTATCTGATTATCTGTGTGTCTTAATTACCAGGGGAATGTGCAGCAGGGCAGAGTTAAGATTATTTTCAAAACTTGAAGGTTCTGACTCTGTGAATTCAGAAAGCAGTTATTGTAGCCTCAAATTGATTTATCAGGTCCACAGAGGGCAAACCAGTCAGCAACTCTGCCCATCTGCCAAGCTGCCTTCTCCCCAGCAGAGGCCAGTTGCACACGGGGACACAGCAACCACACTGTCATCTAAAGAGAAATGAAAGATTAAGTGGAAGTTTGGGGCTCATCACAGCCCATGGATGGTGTGGGAAAAAAAAGTTATTGATAAAATTACAAAAATTCAAAGTTTTCTTCTTTGCTCTCTTCTATCTTACAGACACATGTAAAATTGCTGTGGACCTTAATAAGTGCAATATGTGGTTGATTACTAGGTTTGAAAAGTTCAAGGGAAAACAATTTGACATAATTTCCTTTTGAAGTTACTTTATATAGAGTTGTTCACATGTAAGTTATTAATGAAGATTAGCATAAGTTGCTCTGGCAAACCAATAACCATTTATGATGCAATATGAGAGAAATAATTAGTAGTGTATTGCATTTCCCTGCCTTAGGCACCAGCAACTCCTGCTTCACAAAGGGCAGTAACAAATAAGCAAACCCTCTTGGAAGTTTGTGCCACTGGAAGATTAAAAATTAATTTCAAAGCTGACATTCCTAAGGATTAATGGAAATGGCAGCACTTTTTAGACACTTTGCATGATAGGCTTCACCTGGCATCTGCAAATAACAGAGGATGTTACAAAATGCCTTCCAGCTTTTCAAAGGCAGTGATTTAAATGAAGGATCAAAAGGCAGAATGGAAAGCTTTAGAAAGTGTGGATTATCACTCTGAAGTCAGGTTTATTGTTATGGCAGTATAGACACTATAGGGCACTATTCCACATGGCTTTAGAAATCTTTTCTTCACAAATGAACTAGTTAGTTAGTCCTGGAAGAAATACATGGGTGGTTACTTGGTTATGAAAAAGTTAAGCAGAAAGCATTGGAGAGATTCACTTAATATTTGCTAAAAACAGTTAGTTCTCCAGCCAGATCACTGAACTGAAATTTCTGCAAGCCTGAAAAGCCACAATAGGTGCAAGAATATAAATGGAGAATTTAAATGTATCTGGTACACAGTCACTAATAATTCCTCTGCCAATTGATTTGCTATTGGCAGATCGCCAGTTCCAAGGTCTTTGCGCAAACACATGTACAAAGCTAAAAAAGCACGTATCTTAAAAAGGACAAACTATTTCTCAGAAAGAAATGGCAAAAACAAGAGATGCAGTATATAAGTAGAAGGTAAAGGGAGATCTGTGGCAGATGGGTGAGTTCTATGTTGTTCCGAATTTGGGTCACTCTTCAAAAATGCTGCAGTTGTGTGCTATTTTCTAAGCCTATCTTGCTTTGTTCCTCACTTTCCTACAACATTGGCACCAAAGGGATTAGTTAAAAGGCCAGGAAATAATATTTTCAGTAAAGGTCTATGGGACCATGGGTAAGCAACTGAGGGACTTAGCAGATACAAGGTACTGGTTTCAGGATTTGCAAATCAGCCTGACTGCAGTGGCCCACATGATGCCTGGAGTCTCCAGGGAAGGAGTAACAAGGCTGTAGCAGTATATTTTATTTTTGCTGCTATTCAGGCTACAGGAAACGAAATTAAGGGGGGGACAAGAACACAATGGTACTTGCAAGAGAGGAAAACATGCCCATGCTCAAACAGAGTGGATTTGACAAAACCACTTGGATCCAGTGGCTTATTTTTTCCAGAAAGCCTCAGCTCCTCCCCTACTGTTCATACAATTAGCACTCTGTAGCCGTGACTTTTCTCCTCTGACAGGTTCACTTCACTTTGAAAGCTCTCTCAGCTTTTTTGGTTGGTGGAGATACAAAGTTGAAGGAAGAATATTGTATGGCCTGTTACCCTACAGAGGAACCCTAGTCCAGGTTGAGAGAAAGAAGAACAGCAGTGAGCCCTCCTTCTCATCCTACTTTCAAAAAATAAAAAAGCTAACTTTGTTCACGATGTTAACTATACATTTTGATTGACGTACACTCTATATTTGCTATTTATATGAGACTATAAATTCCTCAATCTACCTATACAGTGGTTAGTAGATTAATGTGTCAACTGTGCTTGAAAAAAGCTTGGTGAGCTGTAGTATTAAATGTTAACAGATAATAATAAGCACCAACTAAAATAGCAATTAGCTGGAAGTTAGAGCTACTTTTCCACAAATTGCTCAAACCCTAGCAGAGCAACACTGAGCAGGGTGACTGTGGATTCAACCTGGCTCTTAAGGTAGAATTCGTCCTAAAGAATCCTGGTCTTTCCATAAAAGATAACCATTTTTCTCCAAGAAACCTTTTTTGCTGTTGTCCTAAAACTGAACAGCACTGAGTATCTGAAGTAGGAATCATGAATGCGACTTCATGTTTGAGACGCTGCCCATTAAAACACATCATTATTCAGGCTTCTGATTTTGTGCTTATCACTGAGGTATGGAAATGGCATGCAAGAAAGAAAGCCTCTGCAAAGTTTGGTACTGCCTTTGCAAACAGCAGGTGCTTGCAACTGGTTCCTTTTATTTGGAAAGGTTCAGTATACTGGGAAGGGCTTGGGAATATTGCAGCAAAGCAGCTACCTCAGGAGGGAACTGGAAAGCTCTGGGAGACACTTCCCAAGCTTCCTGGCAATGGTCGTGCAGACTCAGCATCCTGTAGAGGACTTCAGGCTTGAAGGACTTTACAGTGCTTTGCTACTGTGCTCGTATTCTGAATTTCCAAGGAAGCTGCAAATGGAGAGCTCCACAGCTTGTATGGTATGACCTAGAAGAGAAATGGGCTTGGGGCAGGACTGGATGAGTGGTTTAGGGAACATAGACTGCAATACTCTCCTAAAAAACAAACTAAATAGGTGTCTTCATTCAGCTCTGTTTCGAGTTCTTGATGACTCAAGAACTTTTTTGAAGGGAGCAAAACAAAATGGCTGAGTTTAGAGAATGACCAGCAGCACTCAGAGATGTTTACAATTATTGGGTCCTTTTTAGAAAATCCTGTCTCATTTCCCCACACCACCTTTGGTCTGAAATCCAATCCTTCATGTTTGATTTAAAATAACAACAATTTGCATTTTTGTAAACATCAAAGGATGCTGCATTTATTTATAGAAATCCTGAGACCTCCCAAATATTAACTTGAAGCTTAGCTTTACCAGTCAAAGATAAAATCTGCTGTATGTACAAGGTAATCCATTAATTTAATACATCATGAAGATGAATTAAAATGTATGAAACCAGCCAAGTGCTATTTTTGATAACAAATTGAATCTTATGGCAAATTATTCATATGACTGAAAGTAGAAATGCTTTATGGAGAGAAGATCCTAAAGAAAAGTATTTTTCTAAAATGTCTTTCTGAAATGTCCCTTATTTTTTGTACTTAGTTCTGTCCAACACAGATCTTTGCTGGCCTCTCCATTATGCCTTAGCCATGAATTGGATGGACTAATTGGTGTAAATTAATAGGAAATTGTGGCCTTAATGCCCCATCTACAGAGACAACAATAATTGTGGTGATCTGGATCTCTTCAGAAGTGGCTATCAATATGTTGGCATACAACAAAAGTTTCCAAGCAGTGTCCTACCTCTGAGTTTCTGCTGTAGTCTCAGAAAACCACTTACTTGGGACCTGAGACATCCAGCCCTGGCCATGGCTTCCATTCTTTAACCATGCTGTTCTCACACACACCCATTGTTGCTGACAAATAGGCCTGTATTTTTTGCTCTCTCTCCCTCATTTTTCCTGAGTCGAAGTCTCCAGATGAGGATAAGCAGCTATGCTTGCCTGGAGGCCTGGATGACACTCACAGAGGGGAGATGAAAGCAGCAGCAGAGAAATATAACAGTTTAATCTTCTTAAAATGGGAGAGCTGATAAAACAGTTCTGCGGTGAGGCTTGTTCCGCTGCTTTGAATTGCTGCTTGGTTAAGGGAATTTAATGCTGCAGTGTGTGCACGGAATTATTTTGGCGTTGCTTCTTATCCCAAATAGCTGTCAGAGCCTAGAGTTGTAAATGGGTATGTGTTTTTTCTCATAGAAATCTAAAAATAAATAGTGGAGGAGTTGGGGAAAACTACTGCTGAATGCTATAAGCTTTCAGATACAGCAGCCATCTTAGAAAGGAAGCTTAAGGAAAAAGATATGGCAGCACGGACTGCTCCACCAAGACAATGCAAATTAAGATTCAGCAGACAAGTGCCCTTCAGGCCTAGGCTTTTGGAAAATTAAATCGCTTATGCATTTCAGTCCAGAGTCAGGAGGCTGCCTCCATGTAGCCAAAATGAAGAACTGCTTACCATGACTTGAACGGAGCTATCTGTCCTCACTTCATGCCTAAACAGCGCGTTGCGTATCTGTGGCATAAAGAAGGTAAGGTGGTCTGGGATCCCTCAACTCACAGGACACTGTGATTATGACTTGGGACTGAAAGTAGGCAGGCATCTAGTGCCATTTTAGAGATTGTGGTGCATGACAATGGTTCATCTCGGCAGCTTCTCCGCGATTTTTTTAACACACCCATCTCCTGTATTGAGATGTCTATGTGTGGTAGGCAGCTCAGTTCTGACATTTTTGCTTTGAGGGATGCCTATGTCACTCTCACGTACATACAACTGACATATCTCCTCTAATCCATCCCCCGTGATGCAGGCATTTCATGCCCAGTGCCATTCTCAAGGTCTTCCCGCCTGCTCCCTCCACACATGACAGAACTATGTCTGCACCAAAAAGGCATCTCTAGAATGAGGTGCCAGGGGCAAGAATGAGTCCTGTAGTCTTGTTCATGGGTAATAAAAACTCCTGCCTCACTCTGCTCAGAGGTTAGTGGAGACCACAAAAGTGTTGGAGGCAGAAGGTTTCTTTAGGAAATTGTACACTAGATGGGTATAAAGCCAGTGTCAATTAAAGTAAATAGGGATTAGGGAGAGTTAAGGTCTGGGATGAACTTTAGGTCTGGACAGGGTCAGAACAAGCAGCTCTGCAAGATACGGGCAAGGGCCCAAGAGCAATAGTGCATAGTTTAAATGGGTTTCGGTAATGTCCAGTGCACCAGGCAACTTGTGGGGGGTTGCAGGAGCAACTCAGCCTTAGATTGCCTTGAGGCCCTGTCTCTGCAGAGACGACCCATGGAAAGCTGTGTAGATAGCTCAGCCCTGAGTTGTCTGGTAAGCATGAAACTAAACAGGGCAGCGTTGCATCATTCAAAGAACCGAAACCTGAGCTGAGCCAACAAATAGTATGCCCTGAGTCCCAATCAAGCCACTATTAAATTGCCTAAAAGTAAACCAAAGGTAAGCTGGAGGATTTCTGTCTGGCTCCAAGGGACCATGACAATACAAAGATATGCAAATAATAGAGCATACAGAAGGGAACATCACCCATGAATAACTAAAGATAAGGGGAAACACTGCTAAAGACAAACACCCCAGGTGGTCTAATCCATTCAGGCACACTCCTGCCTGCTGTCACATACATCAGGGAATAAAAACCCTAAGAATCATGCTAGAAATTGGGAGTTACTTCTCCAGCCATGGAGTGATGAGAGCCTTCCCCCTTGGTTGGAATGCTGGCCAAGGTAACTTACATGGGAGCCCTTACCTAGGGGGACAAGATGAACTCGGAACCATAACGATGACTGAACGGATTGATGAATTTGTTCCCTCTCCACCTCCACCACTCGGGTCACCTTGTGGGTAACTCAGCTAATGCTGAGTGATATATTTCCTACTCAGGTTCATATTCCCTGAGTGTATTATGTATTTTTCCTCAGGTACATATTCCCTGAGTGTATTTGATATTTTCCTCCTCAGGTTCATACTCCCTGAGTGTATTTCATATATATTTCCTCCTCAGGTGTATACATTCTGAGTGTATTTTATATTTCTCCTCAGGTGCATTTCTAGGTTTCCCTGAGTGTATTCTTGGTTTTGCTCCACTGTATTTCTGTTTGCGCGGGCTTGTTTATTTGCCAGGCAGCCAGGCTCACTGTGGGCAAGTTGTTGTTGTTGTCAGTGTTTGTGTTTCATAGTGCATTGTTGTTGGAATTTCATTAGTTACACAACCTTTAGTGTACCTGTAGCTTTTCAATTTATCACTGGCAATCCAAAAGAACCTGTAAATGTTGCTGTAAATAAACGATTAGTGTTTCCTGACTTGTGTCTGTCGCATATTCCATGCCAGCCTCACAAGACCAGATTTATTTGCCCATTTTTCTCAACACAGTCACAGCACAATCATTACCTGAACAGTGAAGGGAGAGGTGGTGATAGTCAAAGATATTGCTGCTGTGCCTCACTGCGAGCCCAACCTATCTCAGTCATTTCCAAAATAAGATGTTGCTTCACAGAATCACAGAATATAAGGAGTTGGAAGGGACCTCAAAAGATCACCTAGTCCAACCCCACTGCCAGAGCAGGATCACCCAGACTAGGTCACATAGGAATGCATCCAGGTGGGTTTTGAATGTCTCCAGAGAAGGAGACTCCACAACCTCTCGCCAGGCCCGTGCTCTGTCACCCTCACAGTGAAAAAGTTTTACCTCATGTTTAGATTGAACCTCTTGTGCTCCAGCTTGTTCCAGCTTGCTCCCATTTCCCCTTGTCC
>NW_010181739.1:0-14377 GCF_000695765.1 Mesitornis unicolor
CTCGTTATATCCTCATAAAAGGCTATGAAATAGATGGGTTCAGATGGGCAGCGTTGTGCCTCTTCTCATCTCCTGCTGAGCATAGGGCCATGCCATGCCAGTGGCACAAACTGCAGCTGGGCCCACAGAGGGAGGTGCTGGGGCTGCTGTGACACCGTTGTGGCAAGGTGCTGCTTGACAGGGACTGGTGCAGCTTCCCAGCACCATGCGGGACCTCTCAGGGGAAGACACTTGTCAACTGTCAATGTGACCCATTTGGAGCTGTCCCAGGGACTGATGCCCACACAGGGCACCTGGGGACAGCAGGCAAAGGGTCAGCAGTGGGGACGGACCCTCTTCCCCGCATGGTTCACCCTGTTGGGACCTCTGGAGGGAACGAGCTGAGGAGGGCTGGCAAAAGCCTTCCCACCCCATCCATCTCCAGGACACCCCACCGCCTGCCCTGGCACATTGGAGTGCCCCAGCCTGCTACCCGCCAGCATCTGGTCTTGCATCACCCCGCAGCCATATGGTGCAAGCATGCTTGTTTCCTCTGGCCAAAGGAAGTGGTGACTGGCTGTGGATCCCGCAGGGTGCTCAGAGATGCACAGAGGGGTCTAAAGATGCTGGTGCTGCCTAAGGCCACCAGCTGCCTGGGAGGACTTCAGCCACCAGCCCACTCTGCAAAGTGAGCCCAGGCCACCAGACTTGGCACGTTCAAGGGCAGAGCTGATCCCCAGTGCAGTGAGCACCAGCGGTGCCTTGCCCTGGCATATGAGAACCACACTGCTGGGACCAGGACATGTCCCAGCTGACTCCACAGTGCTCACGGATGCTCGTGGCTCAGAGCCACAGCAGTACTGGTGGCAGCTCCATGGGAAGAGGCTGCCATCGCCTGCTTCCCAGTGTTCCCCTTGGCGGCCCCTTGTCCCAGCCAGACACAGTGCCAGGTTTGTCTCTGGCACTGGCAAGGACAGTGACTTGTCCCCAGGGGATGTAGCACAGCCCAGCACAGGGTCTCATCTTCGAGTCAACCCCCCCCCAGGTTGGTCAGTCTGGTGCTGGCCAGGGAGTGGAGTGAGGATGGGAGCCCCACAGCACAGATCCTGCTCTTGAGATATTTCCTCCTCCTTTGAGGGGGGGATGACAATTGTCCTTCCTCTGTCTGCAGCCAAAACGAGGTGGTTTGGTACTCCTGGCAAGACTGCCTATTTGCAGAAATCCTCCCCCACAGCTCCTGGCCAGGCCCTTCCTGACCTGCCGTGGCTCTGTCCCCAGTGCGGGCAGGCACGCCAAGCCCCAACCCCACAGCCTGCCGTAGCACCTGGGACCATGCAGACTGCTTTGTCCATGCTGATGGATGTCCAGTGCTTTCTGGCTGCCCCAGCAGCTCCTGCTGCTGCCTGGCCAATCTTCTGACCCCCCCGTTTTAGGCTGTCATGGGGTGCAGAGCATGCTGGGCTGTGTGGGATGTGGTACCACATCCAGGCTGGCTCTTACCCGAGATCTCCATCTCATCCAGGCTGGGCTGCAGAGGTGCCAAGTCTGGCTGTATCATGTCAGCATTCCCCACATATGCTGCAAGAGGACAGAGCTGCAACATCGGGGCTCCACAACTGCACCCCCCAAATCCCCACTGGCCTCACATTTGCCTGGCTGCCACCCCTCTGTGGCACCCCCGAGTCACCCCACATTGCTGTACCCTGCCCTGGAGCCACACACAGGCAAGCAGATGGGTGCCCACCCTGTGGAGACCCAGGGCCATCCTGTCCCCACCAACCTGCCCATCAGCACCTCTGGGACCTCATCCAGCACCCAAGAACCCCAGAGAAAGGCTGATCCATGGCACAGGACCTGCCTGGTGCTGCAGGACATGGCCAAGCAGGGACAGCAAAGCAGCCATGGAAGGCAGGACCTGCCCGCTGCTTACTCAGGGCTGGCAGCCCTGCCCTGGGGTCTGGTGCAAGGTCCTTCATGGGGCTTATGCTCCCTGGGCAGCTCAGCCCATCCCACCTCAGACAACCCAGGCTGGTCTGTAGGGAGGATCCCGACAGGAGGGATGCCAGGGAATCCTGTCTGCCCACAGGACACAGGCAGCAGCTCTCTGGGGCCAAGCCAAGAGGCAGCAAGGTGCTATAGGGCATGCTGCCTGCCTGGACCTCCTTCTCTGTCTTCAGTGAGAGCATGGTCTGGAGCACCTACCATCCTCAGAGAGTGCTTGGTGGGTGTTGGGTGTCTGCGTCATGGTGAAGAGGGTGTCAGAAATGTCTGAGAGGAAGGTGTCCAAGTCAAAGTGTTGCCTACTCCCCAGCTCCTCTTCCTCATCCCCAAGCAGCATGGGCACCACGTTGCAGAAGAGCTGGTTGCACCATTTTTCTGTTGGCTTCCAGACATCCTCATCCTGCATGAGATAGAGCAGAGGAGCCAGGTGGGCACTTCTTGTGGGTAGGGTCCATGCTGGCTCCCCAGCTGCTCACCCTGGCAGCTTCCATGCTCCCTGCAGTGTTTATAACTTCAAAGCTTTACCCCTGGCATGTTGGTGCTTTCAGAGGGATGAATCTGGTATCTCAAGTGCTTGGCATCCCATCCCATTGGGCTCATCATGCCCTGGGACTTTCATCCGCCCTTCTCCCAAGCTGCCCAATGCAGGGGTCCACATTGTGCTCCTCTCTTTCCCCCCACCCCTGTCTCTTCCCCAGCAGACTCACCTGCTTTGTGCTGGAGGACTCTCCCTCCCGGGTGGACTTTCGGAGCTGGAAGAAGACAGCCTGTGTCAACCCCCGCCAGGGTGGGCACAGTGCAGGTCAGAGCCAGAGGCAGGGCTCAGGAGAAGGCTCCCTGGGAGGCTCAGCATGGCCACCACGAGTTCACATCTGCCTTTACAGGGTCTGGGCTGAGCAGCCACTGCAGTGGTGGGACCGGCGGAGTGTTGTGAGCGGCCAAGTTGTGGTGCCAGCATGACCAAGAGCAGGCACCTGGAGTGACACGGAGCCACCTGCGCTGTCCGGCAGCACATGCTGCTGGGGTGAGATGCAGCTGCCAGCTCCACGCCAGCAAATCAGCCCATCTGAGCGCTGGGGGTGAGCTGTGGAGCTGCTCAGCCCACCCAATGCATGCTGTGGGTGTGCTGCCAAACCCAGCATGGATCGTGCATCGGGCAGGGCACAGTCAGCCCAGGTTGGGTTGCTGCACCACATCGCAGCACCATGGGCAGCTGGGGATGGGATCTCCACCGAGTTCCCCACCACTGGCACCATGGGGGCAGCCAGCATCCCCCTCCCATGCTGGCAAAAGGCTGCCATGTCCTGCTTGCAGTCAGCCACGGCTCCATATTGGGCACGCTGATGTCCCGTCCAACTGCTGGCACCACCACCACGGGATGGGTGAGTGGGCATGGGCATGGGCAGTCACTCACCCGCTTCTTGTAGTAGATCCTCCACTTGTGGTATTCCCTCATCACCACCTCGATGCGGCGTTTCCAGTAGTTGCCCTCCAACACAACAGCCTGGGGGATGAGGAGCAGGACAGAGGGTCAAAGCTGAGCCCTCCCAATTCCAGCATCCCACAGCCAGGGCTGATTTTCTCATGCCACCTCAGAAACACTTTTCCTAGCAAATCTATGAAATACAACAAGCTCTGCCCACTGTGTGTCTCCAGCTCCCACCTGTGCCACCCAGACCAGCTCCTGCCCCTGAGAGCTGTGAGGGACCATGCCCTACCTCTGGTTTTCGGTGTTCATCAGCCTCTGACCCCTCCAGCGGGGTGATGAAGCCGCACACAGGGTTCTTCCTCCTTTCCACATCTGCACAGGGGAAAACACATCTGGCTTTACCCATGGTTCCATCCCTGGGCAGGGGAGCGTGCCTGGGCACCCGTACATCGCTGCCCCAGTGCCAGCCCCATCCCAGCTGGCATTGCCTGGCACTTGGCAGCCAGAGTGGGATCTGGCCCCATACTCACACTGGATGTACCATGCTCTCCAGATAGCATTGTTGAGACGAATTTTATCCCGGCAAAGCAGCTGCAGCCCCTTGAAATTCTTCCACTTTGGAGACACCAGCTTCCCACTAAAAAAACGAACAAAGGAGAGGCTGAGGGGCACCATCCCAGCACCCTTCCAGTTTTGGGTCTCCTGAGGAGGCTGTGCCTTGAGGGATGCCCAGGGCCACCAGCCTGGTGACAAGTCTGGAGCAGGTGCAGTCGTGTGGCTCCAATGCAGACGGCTTGTCAGGCACCCATGGGAGTACCCACAGGAGCACCCTGAGCTCCTGTTCACCCTGAGAGCAGCACAGACCCAAACCATGAGCTTCACAGACTCACACAAAGCTTCTTGAGCCCTGGGATTAAAGCACAGCACATGGAGGAATTGATTCATTGAGGTTTGAACCCCAGCTCAGAGGAGGGACCCTGCTACCCCCAACCATAAAATCACAGAATGGTTTTGGACCTTTAAGATCGAGTCCAACCATCGATCCAGCCCTAAGTTTGCCACTAGACCATGTCTCTAAGCACAGCATCTACTTGTCTTTTAAACACCTCCAGGGGTGGTGACTCAACCACCTCCCGGGGCAGCCCCTTCCAGTGCTTGACAACCCTTTCAGGGAAGAAATTCCTCCTAATATTCAACCTAAACCTTCCCTGGCACAACTCTTGTTGTATCACTGGATATGAGGGAGAAGAGACTGACCCCCACCTTGCTACCCCTTCCTTTCAGGGAGCTGTAGAGGGGATAATGTCTCTGCTCAGTCTCCTTTTCTCCAGACTAAACAACCCCAGCTCCCTCAGCCGCTCCCCATCATTCTTGTGCTCCAGACCCTTCAGCTCCATTGCCCTTCTCTGGACATGCTCCAGGCCCTCAATGTTCTTCTTGGAGTGAGGGGCCCAAAACTGAACACAGGATTCGAGTGCTGAGTACAGGGGAAGGATCCCTGCCCTGCTCCTGCTGGCCACACCACTCCTGATGCAGGCCAGGATGGTGTTGGCCTTCTTGGCCACCTGGGCACACTGCTGGCTCATGTTCAGCCGCTGTTGACCAGCACCCGCAGGTCCTTCTCCTCCAGGCTGCCCTTCAGCCCCCCCCTCCAGGCCCGTAGCGTGTCATGGACAGCTGTATCCCAGGGAATGGGAAGGGAAGTCTCCTGCCCAGGCGAGACGCCCAGGGACATGTGTTGTTGTGGCTCTTGCCACATCGCAGCATTTGGGCAGCTATTTCTGATGCTCCCTTTAACACCAGGCAAGGCTTAGAAAGCAAGGGGCAGGTGCAGGCAGTGGGGCAGGTAGGGGCAGCTGTCTGCATGTGTCTGGGAAGGCAGGACAGCAAGCCGGAGGACATTGAGAACATTAAGAGACACTTGCCTGTGCCCCAAGATGGGCAGAGAGCGGCACTAGCCCTGCCTTCAGCCCAGCACTACCCTGGGCTTTCTCCGCACCCCTTCCTGCAAACTTGCGCCCCTCACCCCAGCCCTCAGCCCAAGCTGGGCTCCCTCCTTCCCATTTCCTGGCTCCCAGAGGCAGCATGTTTGTTCTGCAGCTCATCACTGTTTCGATGATGTCCCTAATGGGCCCACAGGGCAGACAGCCTCATTGCGCTAATAACCTTGTTTCCTTCCAACTGAGGACACGATCCCCTCATGTGCTCCCACTGGGGATGTCCTGCTGCCCCCAGAGCTCCGTGGAGGAGGCTGGGGTCCCTCTGCCTTACTTTGGGGCCCTTTTCACCTCTCCTACCCACAAGGGCATGGCCTCGGAGCGATGCTGGCTGCATGGAGGGGCCATTTGAGAGCAGGCTGGAGGCTGCATGGTGTCCCTCCCCAGGAAGCCCACATCCCTCCCCAGCCAAGAGTTTATCCCTTAAAGATCTCAGTACTGCTTTGGGTCCCACTTATCTTCGGCACATGCAGGGAGAAGGAAAGGTGGAGGATGACCTGAGTGTAGGGTGCTGTATCCCTCCCATCTCCTCTGGCACACCCCAAGGTGCTATCAGGGAGGTGCTGGGGATGAGAGCAGTGTCCAGCTAATGCTTTGAGAAGCCACACACTTGTTCATTCAAGCTTGTGAAACCTTTGAGCCTCCTTGAACAAAGATTCTGGCAGATTCTGTATTAGCCTGTGTTGAAATCTGCCTCCTGCTGCATAGCACAGCACGGCATGGCACAGCAAGTGGGGGTGCCTCCCTCGGCGGCTGTGCCAGCTTGGCTTAGAGCTGGGCCTGGGGTCCCGTGCAGCCCATCAGGCAGGGGTCTCGTTGCAGACAGGGTGCTGTCCTTGATGTTAAAGCCAGGCAGCCCAAACAGGCAGCAGTGCAGGCAGCAAGATCCCTGTTTGGTCCTGCATGGCTCTGCAGAAGGGAGCGTGCTGGGGTGGAAGAGAGAGCGCTGCTGTCCCATCTCACTGTGGGGGGACAAGGACCAGGGACCCCTCTGGCTCCAGAGCCTGACACAGGTGCTCCCACCTGCAGGGATGGATGGGGAGAGCATCTCCAGCGAGATCCAGCCCAACCCATGGCCCCAGGGGCTGAGGAAGGATCCAAGTCCTGGCAGCTCCGGCCTGCAGAGAGTTAAGGACTTGGCTACACATTGGCCACTCCACTATCACCGGGATTTTGAACTTTCCCCAGCAGCAAAGGCAAACAGCACCATGGTGCCAAGCAGCGGAGCCAATGGAAGAGATGAGTTTTCCGGGCACATGGCCAGATCTTGACGGTCAAGGCTACCCGGCCACGCTCCTCACCAGTGCTGCCTGCCCCTGCAGCCAGCTTAAAGGAACAGCCCAAGCCCATTGACCACAGTTCCACAGCCACAGGTGGGCACCTCGGCCACGTACAAGGCCTCTGTGGGCCTTGGAGGCAGAAGGGAGATGCCATTGGGCTTTACCACTAACCACCTTTTTTGCCCATTAACAATCCTTTCAGTTTTGGGGCTTATCAGGCTGATTTTTGCTCCCTAGTTTGCCTTGAAAATGGCCTCACCTTACCCTGAAATTATCTCCCTTGGGAGGTGGATGCAAACCCCACGCAGAGCCACGAGAAAGGTTTGGGATGCCCCAAACATGGGGGTCCTGCTGCCCCATGCTGCCAGAGAACTGGGGACACAGATCCCACCACCAGCTAAGGGGTCTTTGTGGGATGGAGTAAGGTGGGAGCAGGGCTCAGTCTGGGGACAAACCCAGCCTGGGTCAGCACTGGCTCTGTTTTGTCCAGTAGCACCTTGTTTGCTCCGTGACTCGTTTAGCCCATTTGGAAGTTTAAGGCGGTGTGGCCTTTGCTTTCATGGCAAAATGGGTATTTTGCTCTCCATCAACAGCAAGAGGAGGAGGGAGAAGGTGCAGGGCTGCATGAAGAGGAACAGGCAGCAGCAAGAGGGGAACAGCTAAGCTGAGGCTGCTTTGGCAGGAGCGGGATTCCCATGGGGCTGTCAGAGACCCCCTTGCTCCTGGGGTCTCCCTGGGCTGGCTGAGAGAGTACAACCTTTCCTGGAAGCCCTAAAAGCTCACATTCGATTTCTCACAAATTTTGCTACCAAAGCCATGGTTTTTTCTTCAATTTTTGTGTTTTAAAATCCAGAATCTGGCAAAGAAAGGTAAAATTCCAACCATGATTTTCCTGAAAAGAGCCCCCAAGCAAAAAACTACTGTGTTCAAATCTCTGCTATCTAAATGAGCTTTACTGCCTTGCACTGATGAAGAGGCTGCTGCACCAGCTTGGCTACTCACCACGCTGCCTTGGGAGGGAGTGAGCTCTGCCCCAGCAGCCGCTGCAGCGATACTGTGCATCTGGGGTAATTTTAGGGCAGTGTTGTAGCAAAGGTGTTAATAGACTGCCCTGAGGATTAGATAGGAACCTGCTCTGTGTATTTACTCCCAGACAGGACAGACCCTGCCTCTTGGTCAGCCATTTACCTCAGTGCAAAGCGAGCATGAAGTGCTCCAGATTAGAAGGGAAGTCATCTAAATCCTCTTGCAAAGAGTTGTTGGGGAAGCTGGGGAGATGCAAGCCAAGGTGTGTACATCTCCATAACTAGTTATTTTGAGGATCTCTAGAGGCATGACCCCACTGCACATCAGGATGGGAACAGGCTTGCACACCAGCCCAGCTCCTCTGCACACTGCTTGGACAGGATCAGCCCCAGATCCTTGGGAAATGACAGAGAAAAGGCATGCAGCCCCTGCTGCTAATGACAGCGTGGGTGTGTTTACCCCAGGCAGGACCCTTTCCCCCTCACCAGACGTACTATTGCCTATCCTGCAGCTAATTCATAGCAGAAGCTGCCCAACCCGCTGCAACACCCTGAAGGGATCTGCAGAGCTGAGGCTGCCATCAGAACCAAGCTCTGCTCTCCCGGCCAGAGCACCTGCACAGGCAGCACCCAGAGGGTCTTAGATCTGGATGAGACCTAAGCCCCATCAGATGGTGGGGGTGCACCCAGCAATCGCTGGATGTGGCCACATCGACATAAGCCACTAGCATCCAGTCTGGGCTAGCGCACAGGGCTGCGGGCAGATGCTGGAGAACCATGGTGAGCTGAGGTGAGTGATTTTCCGGGAGAGCAAAGGGAAGTGCAGGCTAATCCTGAGCGAAGGAAACGGGGAGAGGGCGGCTCAGCACGTGCATCACTGGGGGCTCTGCCTGGGTGCTCATTGCCCCTGTGCAGGAGTGTTTAAGGCACTGTGAATTAGAGAATCAGAGAGTATGGCAAAGCTATAGCAGCAATTTCACTTTTAGGAAGGGCTCAGAGGTTGCTATCAGCTTGCCAGGAGGATGAATTAGTTCTGATCGGCATGCAAGGGTGCACTCAAAGCCTACCTTGCTTTAAATCATGAGAGGTCCAGAGTTAATGCTCCATGTCACTTACTAGTCTGATGTTCGTTCCTGCTAAATCTCCCCTCTCAGTATTTACAGGGGAGAAGAGGGGGTTAATCTACATCACACTCTGGAAGCAGCTTCTTCTGAAGCACGAGAGAGATGTGTGCAAGATAAGACCACGAGTGTCCGCGGTTTGCAGTTCCCAACTGTGTCCGATTTTGATCCCTTCAGGAAGACAGTTCCCCAGGTCTGTCACCCAATGCTTCCCTGCCATGGGTGACAGCGAGGTGTGTGAGCCCAGGAGACCAGCTCTGCAAGGCAGGACACCGGCGGGTAACACCGCAGTGCTGGGGAGGAAGCTTGCTCAGCAGGGGAGATCATACTAAGGCAGAAACAGCTCCTGAAGGAGCTCAGCTCCATGTGCTTTTTAGGGGAACCTGGGGAGGCCATGTGCGCTGCAGGGAGGGCCACCCATGGGAGAAGCAGCAGTCTAAGGAAGGGGTTCAAGAAACACAGCAGGTTGCAGGAGAAGGAGGAATGGAGGAGAATCATTAAGTCTTTGCCAGGGATGCTGCTGGAAGAAGGGCAGTGTCCTAAGAAATGGGTACAAAAGGCCTGGGAATGGCTTTGTCACAACCTCCAGTACCAGCAGGAAGGCCTCAGTGGGGGGAATTGCCTCTGTTTGAGGGGTCTGAAGAAACAAGTTACTGCTAGAAGAGAGCCTTGATGTGGAGAGAGTGTTTCTTTCGCAGTGAGGGGTGATGTACAGTCCAACCCAAGGTGGGATCAAACCGCAGATCCTGGGGATGATTGCTCAAGCTGAGACAGCACTGCCGTGTCTGTGACTTGCTGAGGAGGAATGCTGGAGAGAGGAGGAATTACAGCCACCTAAATGACTGTTCAGCTACAGCCTTTGCAAAACAAGTGTTTAGAGGGAATTTAGTGCATTTAGTGTCCTTGGACAGCAAGGAACGGGTGGCTGAAGCAGTCACAGCTCAACCAGTAGGTCAAGGGGAGTGACATTCTCCTCAGCTCTGCACTGGTAAGGCCAAGGCTGGATACTGTGTCCAGACTGGTCATCCTGCCGAAAGAGGAAGGTTCACAAAGTGGACTGATTCTGGAGAATGTTAAGATGGTTGGGGAATAATGTACATGACAGAAGAGGAGGGTGAGTGACGGGTTTGTTCAGCCTGGAGAAGGTGAAGAGAGATGTTACTTAGTGTCTTCAACTACCCAAAAGAGGCTATAGAGGAGATGGAGCCAGACATTTCTCAGGCATGCACCAGGAAAGGGCCAGAGGCAACAGACACAAACTGGAACGAGGGAAACTCCAATTAGAGCCATGGACAGCACTCTTTCTGTGAGAGCGGTGCAGCCCTGGGACAGGTCACCATCCTTGGTCTCCATCCATCAGAGTAATGGCCCTGAGCGACCTGATCTGGATTTGAAGTTAGCTTTGCCCAGCACAGGGGTTGGACTATGAACTCCAGACGTGCCTCCTGACCTTTCTGTGGTTTCTGCTTCGTTAGGGAGTTGGCCTACAGCACAACTGTGGATGGATTCCTGGCGACTGGAGGACATTTGGCTGGCCACTCCACCTGAGGCTGTGCTGCACCAACACCCCTTCTGAGGAAGCTGGCTGGGAGGGGAGGTGTGAAATGGCAGATGATGCAGAGAAATATCAAATCAGGTAAGACTAGAAGTAGAGGTGCACTGAGTATCTTTCAACTCCATTTTCCCCCTCTGATATCTCCCTCCAACTACTGCTTGCAAGTCTGTCAAAAATGTATTAGCAAAGCTGCCACGGGTTTCCTAAGGGAGACAAGAAATGCCTGAGCAGCAGCTGGCCAGCACAGTGGTCAGCTCTAGAGCCAGAGTCCAGTCCCAGCTGTGGAAAGGCATATCCAGTACTGCATTCACCTGAACCTGACCTCTGATCAATGGTCGTCACCCTGTTTTTAGAGTGCTGGCAAGCTGCAGAGCATGGCACACGAGAGGTGGAGACTGTCTAAGGATGGAAGGAACATCAAGAGAGAAGAACTGAGCATGATGGTTGGAGAACATCCAATATCAACATTTCTCTGGTTGGGTCCCACTGCCTGCAGCTACCCTGGCTCCATGGCAGACCAAGAACTGCTGCCACAGGTGCTGAGTAAGACCTAATCTTGCACCAAGGCAGCCAGGAGACATCTCTAGTGCTCTGGACTCTGGGATGGCCATCAGTGGTGTTATTAATTCTTTGTAACTGATGTGGATTCTCCTCACTGAAGGCTACTGTCCAACTGCAGTTTCGGTTTGCCATGGTGCTGGGCTTGGGGCTGGTGTGTGCATTGTCATGCTCGGTGCAGGAGGGAAATAAGGCCCTGAAAAAGCCCAAAGGGTAGAAAGTTCTGGAGTGATGGAGCCCTGTCTATAGTGTAATGGCCAGCCCTGGGTGGCATACAGCTGCTGTGGCCCATTCCACCTGCCAAAGGGCTTGCACCCTGCCCCTTTCCCCTTTGTCTGGGGAGCACCAGAGCTCGGGAGAGCACAGAGGCTGTGGTGCATCTCAGGAGTCAAGGGCTTGAGCACCCTGAGGTGCAGCAGTGTCTGGTCCTCCAGCCCCAAGCTGCAAGGATCAGAGTATGGCAAGCAGGGGGCTGAGAGAGCAAAAGAGAGTGAGGCCACCAGTACCTCAGTGTCCCCTGCGCGTAGCACTCAGGGGTCACTTGCCTGACCAGGAAGCATGGCCCTCAGCTAGGTTGCCCCACGCTGAAGCTCACTGTGCTCCCGCAGAGCCCCAGCTCCACCAGCACCTCAGAGGAGAGCAGCTGTGCACCGGCTGTGAGCAAGCCATGCACTCTGGGATGTGGCGATGGGCCAGATGCACACAGCTTAGGTGGTAACTGCACCCTCGGAGTGCTGTCCCAGTGCCCAGCGTCACCAGGGCTGCTCTGGCAAGGACCACATCATGTTGAGCACTCAAGGATTTCAGGCATACCTGAGAGGTCAGCAACTGAAAGAGACCCTGCGTGGAACAAGGCAATAGGCAACTCTTCAAGGCTGTTTTGCTGAGGTTTTGCTTTCATGTGGCATCAGAAGGACATCATCCTTCCAGGTTTTCACCTGGACATTCTGGGAAAGCTATGCAAGCAGTTTTGCACTGATGCCAGTGCATCAAGTCACCCTGATGCTATGCTTGGGAGAACTCAAAATCTTGGGGCCTTGGCAGAACAGGGGAGCTGACTCCAGGAATGTGGACCAAGGTGCTAAGAGACATGATACAGGATCTCTTCTCATCACCAAGGAGCTGTGGGTGAGCATCCTGAGCTTAGGTGATTTATGTGGTTGGAGAAACAATGCAGTCACCCATCTGATTTTGCAGGAGAGAAGCAGAGGAGAAGCTTTCAGGAGGCCTTGGACAAAGCCCCATGCAGCCACCCAGGTGCTGCTGCATGTCCTGGAACAACCTCAGGACATGTGGGCAGAGTCAAGGACGGGAAGGCAGTACTCCTGCTCTGGGCTGGGTGGCCAAAGACTGAGCATTGGCAGCCCACAGGTTTAGTGCTGCTCTATAGAGTACAGAAGCTGGCCATGAGGGTGCTACAGCTGGGTCCAGTGACTCTAGATCCCATGGGAAGGTGGAGGAGGGTTAAGCTATACGTGAAGAGAGGAGGAACTTCTCATCTGGCTCCACAGCCACCAACCCAGCACCAGCTCTTTCTGCCTGAAACCTGTCAAGATGATGGTTTTTGAGCAGACTGAACATCACAACCCAATGGACAAGAAGATGAGGACGCTGCCAGTTGGCAATTAGCAGCATGTTCCTGGAGGGGGCAGTGGGGCTCAGACAGCCTCATGCCTTCAAAGAGCTTGCAGGGGTCTGCGAGACACATGCCAGTGAGAGGGATCTCATACTCACCTGTACTCCAGGCTCATGCACTCGAAGAGCCGGGTGAGGGTCGGGTCGATGCTGCGGGGATCGGCTGGTTCAGGCTTGGTGCGGTGGTGGCGCCGGCGGGGCAGTGAGTCGCTGTGCGGGGACGACACCATGAAGTGGCCACTGTGGATGACCTGGGAGGGCTTCTGCGCCCCAGCGCCGGGTCCTGTGCCACCTGCAGCCGCATCCTCAGAGTCTGAATCAGAGTCGGAAACAGGGCATGGCCCAACCGGGGGCTCTGGGAAGGGTCCCGGGAGCCCCACCTGAGCTCCTGCCATTGCCTGGTGCCTGCTGGGCAGCCCTTGTTGATCTGCCGTGGTGCTGTGGTCCACGTCCTGGTTGTGCTGCAGCCCTACGAGTGCTGTGTTGGCATAGAGCACATGCTCCCCAGCACTGGACAGCCACACCACACCTCCTCCTTGGCCCCGCTCGCCCCAGGCCGTCTCATCCACGCTCTGAGGTTCAGCTTTCGGTTTGCTGGAGCGGCTCGCGGCTGTGAGTCCTGTTTATAGTGCTGGTGGCTGATCCCGCCCTTGGCGCCCCGTCAGTCAGGCCACGGCACCCTGTCACCGGCCACTGGCCATGGGACCTTCAGCTCCGCGCTGCCGTCTTGCTCTTGCAACATGCCCGATGGCCTCGGCTTTTATTTCCCCTGCAAAGCCGGGGAGGAGCAGCTGCGGGTCCGCTGTTCCCCTCTCGCCAGCGGTCATGGGTTCAGTGGCAGTCGGCTCTGTTTACCCGGGGTTAATTGCTGCCGCGGGCGGGGAGAGGAGCGGGCGGTATTTACCCAGTGCCTCTGCCCTAATGTGTCTCCCTGCACTTCCAAGGGAACAAATACAGATTAAGAGACACAAACAGGTAAAATTATAGCAACGGGCATCCAACTCAGCACAAAGCAGGCTGAGTCACTGAGCCGTGCTCCGAGCTGAGAAACAACCCAGGCAAAAGCCTGCTCCGAGGTGTGACCTAGCAGGAGAGGGGATGCAAATGCAAGGGAGGACAACCACCAGCTCAGGTGCAGTGGGATTTACACACCACGGAGTCATGCAATCCTCAAGATGGATCACCTTTGTCTACGAGGTGTCCCAAGAGATGCAGGCAGGCAGGGCTCACCACGCCGGCATCCTCCCCTGCTCTAGGCCAGCTGGTCTTTGATAAATACCAAAAGCTCGTGCCAGGATTTAGCCTGTCCCACGCCAGCCAGACCTGTGTTACAAGCACTTCCTCACTGTCCAGAGCTGCAGCATGACAATGTGGATACAATTTCAGGCTGAAATAACTTATTTTCTCTCTAGTTTCTAGCAACTTCTCACCCAGCTCCACAGCCTGACAGCAGCACACATGCTGGGAGAGCACCCAGACACAGCTTTTAGGGACCTCTGATGAAAACATAGAATCACAGAATGGTTTGAATTGGAAGGGACATTAAAGCTGATCCAGTCCAACCCTCCTGCCATGGGCAGGGACACCTCCCACCAGCCCAGGCTGCTCAAAGCCCCGTCCAACCTGGCCTTGAACACTTCCAGGGAGGGGACACCCACAGCTTCCCTGGGCAACCTGTACCAGTGTCTCGCCATCCCCTAATATCTAGTCCAAATGTACCCTCTTCCAGTTTAAAACCATTACGCCTCATATTATCACTACACATGCTTGTAAAACGTCCCTCCCCAGCTTTCCTGT
>NW_010181740.1:0-624 GCF_000695765.1 Mesitornis unicolor
GGTACAAGTTGCGTGGCCTGTGGCCGTGACGGAGTGCCGCTGAGCTGCCTCGGTGCAGCGGGGGAGCAGACCCGGGGCTCGGCTCCGGAGCCCTCCGCCCTCCGGGGGAGGAATTTTTCGTAATGCTGAAGCGCGGTTTGAAGCCCGGCGCTTGGGTTGGTGCACACGACGTGCGCTGGCCAAGGAAACGGGATAGGGGAGTCAACTTGAGGTGTGCGTGTAAAGCCTGGTGTGCGTTTTTACTTCCTTGCTTTCGACGTTCGCTGGTTCTGATGAAGGAATTACGTTAATTTGTACTGCGGGTGAATTGCTATTTAACCACACTCTGGGCTTGCTGCACACCAGCTGGGTTGCTGGAGCTGGGCAGCTCTTGGCCCAGAAGCCATGAGCACCGGAGAGCCATCCTTAACCTGGCGCAGCTGGATAACGGTCGCGTTACGCGTGTCTGCAGAAACGCTTACTGGTGTCACAGCTTCCTTAAGCACGGTCATACCCGTTAGCAATAATTACTTACAGCGTTTTTTCTAATTGTAACTCTGTTGGAACAACTTGATGATGAACACACAGGTTAAATTTAGCACTGGCATAAGCGGGCACAGATGCACTGAGCAGAGTCATTCCTGC
>NW_010181740.1:655-7821 GCF_000695765.1 Mesitornis unicolor
GAGCCTGGCAGTGTGTGAAAATCCGAACAGGCGCTTGTGAGAACATCGTGCTGCTTTAGCACATGTGAATCCGTTTATGTCAGAGCTGAGTGCAGCGGTTTTGAGGAATTTAAAGTACTTCACAAACAATAGTGAAATAAGATTCCTTAAAACGCACGATAAAGATCTATTATAGCCATTTTACACACAGTGACATTGAAGCAGGAAGAGGTTAAGTAGCACCTCCTTGAAAAGCAATGGAAAAGGTCCCAGTGGAACTGAGGCCTCCAGATTTCGAATGGTGTCCTGTGAATCTGCAGTGGTTCTTTTCCTGGCTTGTGCGGACATTCACGATACTCCACAGCACAGCTGAGAAGGACGCGTGGCTGACCACTTGCGTAGTCCACTTCTCTTCTAGGCAGGTCCTTGGCACCTTGCTCTTGGTCACTGCCATGTGGCAGTAACAGACCAAAAGGGCTGGTTTTTTATGTCTGTTTTTGTGTGGTATGGTTAATTTTTTATCGGGTCAAATGACAGGACATGACTTACAATACTTAATGACAAGTACACTCTGCTGTCCTTTTCTACTGTTTTCAACACAAGTGAAACATCTCAAAAGCCGCAGCTGTAGAGCTCTTGAGAATTTCAACCAGGTGTCTGTAGCTGTGGGTTTGTGACTACTTTACCATCTGTATTTCTCATTCAGCTTTCTGTTCCCACTTTTGTTACATTGGAAACAATGTACTGGTTTTGTCACAGTGGGATTCCAGTCCCCTCTCTGGAGGAAATACTTGGAATTTGGCCGCCGTGTATTCATTCAAAAACTGCACTGCTGTATCATAAAACAGTGCTCTGCTGCTAGTATTGGTGAAGTCCTAGTACAGCACTTACTGAGAACTGCTTATTTGTTAAGAGATCAGCTTGAAGATGCAAAACAGTGCCAAGATAGTCTGTCCCTTAATGTGTGAAATAACAGGGTTGTTGAATTTGAATAGAAAATATATTTAAAAGTATGTAAAGCAAGCATTGTGGGTAAGTTTTTCTACTGCAAACAGGTAAATGCAGGAAGTAGGGGGAGCTGAATAACTGATACTAAATATCTGAACCCATTAGCAGGGTGTTTTTTAAGAGGTTCTTAATATTTAAGATTTATCATCTATAAATCTTAAATCATCACTAAATTATCTTTAATTGGTATGATCAGAACTGCCAAGGAATATCACTGTCTGGTAGTAGAGTAAATATTACAAGTGGAAATTTATATACAGTCTGCATCATCATAAAAATGCGAAGTGCAGGCTGCAATTTAGGTAACTTGTCAGAGGGAATGTAAGGAGAAAAGTTTGTGTTTATTGCGGTGGCAAAGTGAGATGAGAAAACTGGAATTTGAGTGTGTGAAACAGACCAAAAATAAATCAACCATTTTTTCAGCAAGTAATATGCAAAGTTCCTGCAAATGTAGTAAGCGTTGCCCGTAACGTGGTGCATGTCTGGACTTTTTCTTCCCCGAGGATGAGAAAGGTGCAAACAGTTCTAGAAGATCACTGTTGTAAGTAATTGCATTTTAATCCTGCTCTATTCCTGTATCTCTGATTTGCTGGGGTTGCAATATATCAACAGTATTTCAATAAATCATGTCTTGCTTTTTCTTTCTGGCCTGGCAGTATCAGGTACATGGGTGTTTTTGTTTTGACATAGTAACACTACATTGGAAATAAGGCAAAATCAAGGGTAATTGGGGGAGGGTTGTTAATAGCCTGAGGCTACTTAGTGTCTCTAAAGTGGCTGTTACTATTGCAGTGCAGATCTGTGCTTTTTCTTTGTGTTTCATGAGACACAGTACCAGGAAGTTTTCACTTTAACATAGTAGAGCACATTGGCATCAGAAAACAGGAGCAAGAGAAAGCTGAGGTAAAAGCTGTGTGGTGGAGAAAGTACCAGAACAAAAGAACGAGATACAACAATAAGCGTGCACACCAGGGGTATGATTTCTAGGACCTGGAGCAAAACAAATCTTCTAAGCTAAATCTCAGTAAAAATTCACCCACTAGTGGGTGCAGTAGCTGCCCTCTATTTGTGATAAATGAAACAACTGAGTTCTGTTGAGGCTTCAGGAAGCCGAGACAGCAGTCTCTACACAAAAATAGAGAGGCATAACTGAACCTTCCCCTTTTACACCGCCCCCCCCATTCCCTCCACCCCAGACAGATGCAAGTAAGGCTGAGGAAAACAACATGCATAGTTCAAACAAAAATGGAGTTTCCGGCCGTGAGAAAGAAGTCTTGGGGCTTAGATTGGCAGCCAGAGGGGGAAATGGGATCAAAGGCATTGCCTCTTACTGATTGAGGGCTCTCTGTTCAGAGGAGCAGAATTTTTTACATATTCTCATTTATTAAACAAACAAACAACAAAACTCTTCAAACAATGAAAAGGGGTTTGTATCAAAGAATCATCACTTCAGAAGCCACTTGTCTACCCAACTCGTATAACCAGCCAGAGCTAATTCTGTTTCCCTGATTGTTCGTTTCAAACCTGTGCACCACTGTATTGCCCAGCATGACGAATTTGATTTGGCTGAGGCCTGGGTACTTAACTGTATTGCCTTTGAATTAACCTGAGTATGTAAGAGACTTTGAACTGGCTTTATGTTGACATTCTGTGCTTGTTATTTGGGTACAGACAACACCTGATCAGTTACTCCCATACTGGTTAGCTTTGAACTAGGTCTTGAGTGTCATTTGCTTTAGAGTGAGGGTTTTTTTGCTCTACTGATCCAGAAGTTAACGTCACCGAGGCTCAGAGGTTTGCATTTAATAGAAATATCCCTAAAGAAAAATAATTGAGATACTACTCAAAAGGAAGACTACTGCAGAGCCCCTTACATCTGCAGCATTATTTACAAAGATACCTCTTTAGTTTCATCAACGGTTTGGTGGAGCTTGTTCCCGAAAGCTTTTAGTGACAGCAGCACCTTATCATACTACTGTAGGTGGTGAATTTGGAGTTCAAATACAAGACCAAGAAGTAATGAGTTGACTGAAGTCTGATTATCTCCAGTGTTACCTGTGATGATGCTCCTCTCTGACTCAGAATATACTACAAGCATTTATTTTACACTTGCCAAATGGTAATGCAAGGTAAAAAACCTGCTGGTGCCATTTTCTGGCAGGGAAGACTTCAGGTGTGAGGGTTAGATGACTTGCTGAATCACGCTGGGAATTTATGGCAGAAGAAGGAACAGGACCCAGAAGAAAGAACAGGAGCAGGACTGGTGTATCAGCCATATCCGATACATATTTTTTGGATGTGTTGCTAACGTACACATCTGATTTCTTTTTGTTAGAGATTTCAGATTTTAAAACATCAGGTATTCACACATTCACTAAACCTGAAAGAAGGAAAGGTTATCACAGCTGTTCAGTGTTGAGAACAGTGTCTGTGGAGCCAACCAGATGCTCAGTAGCTTAATGAGGGTTCAGATCCTTGTGTGGACTTGGTGTGTTACCTTAAGCTGTGTGAATCCTCCAGTCACTGCTTCTCCAGTGCCATTTGTAAAGAGCTCATGCATTTTCTCTAATTTCTGACCTTCTTTTCCCTGTCCCTCCTTCTAAATGTCCCTGAAAATGCTTTGCTTTGAAAAAAAAACCTTTTTTGCTTTGAAAAAGGTACTTTCAGTTTAGGCAGAAACCACGTTGCCTCATTCTGTTAAACCTTGAGTCTTGATACGTTATAAAAATTATCCACCTTGATTAAAATAATAGATCTACTACACTTTGTAGAATTAAAAGCTGGGGGGGCTTATTAACTATTACAGGTATAATTTCCTGCACTGTACAGGTATTGCCTATCCAGTATTCATTCCTCCATTGGTAGTAAGACAAAGATTTTAGTCAGTTGTAACCAGGATGGGAAGGAGCGCAGGGAAAGCTTGCTTTGTTGCAGGTGTCAGCAAGCTGCCACCGCAGGGGCACAGACACCACGCGGGCAGGTTTTTGAATGGCAAGGAAGGGCTGGCACAAGGCCAAGAGCCATGGCACATCGAAAGAGGCATCTGTGAACAGCTCGGGATCCCGATTCCTGGCTGTCACGGTGCTCCGAACTCGGTGGCAGCTGGGAGCCTCTGCCTTGGACAGAGGCTTGATGCTGTCAACAAGGTGATTGGCAGTGTCTCTCTCTTTTTAGACTCGGCAGCCTCTAGTTCCCGCTGAGGTTGTACCAGCATGCCCACCATCCAATCTCAGAAATAAAAGCACAATCTGGCATGCCACTCTTGAAAGGTAGCTGACCCTTTGCAGTGCTGACAACGTTGAAGAAAACACTGAGATCCCTTCAATTAATCCCATATTCAGTAACCACGCATGAGTAAAAATTATCTATCTGTTCTGTACATCACTTCAACTCATGCTATGGCTCTCGTATCTCTTAACAGTTGCTGGAATTTTAATTGACGTGCAGCTGGCTATGTCAAAAAGCACTGCAGACAGGTATTACTTACGTGACCAGGACTGGCTATCCTTTATAGAAGTGTGTTTTGAAAAAAGGACATCCAGAAGTAAGTAGTTACATTCCAGTCAGTACCATCAGATTTGTACACATGTGAAGCTAGAAAGCAGAATTTGTGTGGTAGTTCTGGATTGCTCCTCAGAAATCTATAGATTTACTTTATTTCAAGCATGCTACTTTCATTTCTTATACATTATTTCTATGAACACTGAATGATCAATAAATACATCATAGCTTTACTGGGGTATGGATAAGTAGTTGAAGAGTGGAGAATAAAATAATGTTCCTACCATGATGTTAACTAATACAGTAGGAAAGACAGATTTGCAAGTGCTCCTTTTATTGAGACACATTTCATCTCCATTTAGAGAGTGCATATTGCCAGTTTAGCCAGACCAGCAAAATCATCTTACACTTAGCGTGAAAGCCACTTCTGAAACGGCAAATAAAAATACCTCTTTTTGATTGGTCTGTTATCCCCAGCATAACAAGGATCCCAAAGGATCCTGGAGCATATTACACAAACACACAGATAACTTTACAAAATTATGCACTGCAGAAAGATTATAATCTTCTCAAAAGCACATGGAAGATTAAGGGAAGCAGAATATCTTGTACAGGCAAATTGGGTACGTCAGTCTGAGTGCTTCAACTTCTGCAGAAAATGCCAAGTGATTTGTAATGATCACTTTATCACCTATAAGAGGGCATCTTTATCTTTAAGGAGAATGACAGGATTGTAGTCTGGTGTTCAGAAATAACAATGAACCACCAACATAGCCAGTCTGTGTAACTTTTTTCTTCAGTGGGTCTGTAGGGTTCCTAACACAAGTACTGATGCTAGTCTAACTTAAAAAGAAGAGTGAGAACATGACAAAGCAGGGCTTAAGAAGGCATGAATGTGACTCTCTGTGGCGAAGTGTAAAAGACAATTGCACCAATTACATGCTGGTTTTGGAATTCCATGTAGCCTAAGTCTATTGAAATATATATTTGTAAGTGGGAGCGGTGGGGAGGGAGGATGCACTGGAATAAGGCCTGGGGCTGAAATGCTGTCGTAAAGGCAGTAGGAGGAGGGGAAGCTATAAAGTGGCTGCGATCTTCAAATTTGAAAAAAACCATTGTAATGCCAAATTACGTGACACCTCTCATTCCTGTTTTCCTTTTGCCCTTAGTTTTCTATTCAATTGATTCAAACTTTTCCTGTTTATGCTACCAATCGTGGAAGCTGGATTGACTAAAGGCATTTTTATTTTGCTCTATTCTAGCCTGACAAACTCCTGCTTATGCAATAGCTTATATCTTTAATAACACCAGTATAACTCCATCAGTACTAAAAATAAGCAAACCTGGATTTCTTAGCATCAACAAGGCCTGAGAGAACTTGCTGCAGTGCTGGGATGTGACAGGAGGCAATTTATAAGGAATTAACTCTGACAGTCACTTTATACAGCTGATTTTCAAAGATCTAGGCACTAAAGATGTGTTAATGAGGCTACCGAGGCTTCATAATTAATTATATTAGCATCTCTTTGTTACTCTCTACAACAGTAGTGCCTGGTTGACATTTCAATAGGAGTGTGGTAGTATTCTTTGTTATTATTATCCAGGAGTACAGTTATACCTTAGCTCCCAGAGGGCAACGTTGCATGTAAATGCCCATGTGAATTGCAAGGGCCTTTGGATCTCAGTCAAAGCCCTTGAAGGAGACCCTGCTGGATACTGAATGGATGTCAGTAAAATTTCTCTAGTCTGGAGTCTCTCTTCAGATATGGACTCTCCTCCCCTTTCATTTCTCCCTTCCCTCCCCCCTTCCTTTCCACTGTGCGGGTCCTTCTCACAGGGCTTAAGAACAGCAATATCCAGCACTTTCTGAATGTTTAGTTCCAATCCTCTAAAGGAAGGAATACTGACCTGAACGAAACAGTGAACAAAGTAACCTGAAAACAGGGAATACTTTTCACATGCTTGAATTTTCAGTGCAATAAAACCAGTGCTGCCAGAAGGAATCCCAGAAGTGGTGAGTCAGATAATAGATGTACGACTGTGGTGGGAGGGAAATGGTCTCTACTTTGTTTTACAACCCTCCCCCCCTTTGTAAAGGCAGATAAAATTATTTTCCAGTCATACCACTGCAGAAACAAACATGGAGTTTAAAGGTTATTTCCTTTGTGTGTTTCTGAGAGGTTATTTTTGAATCCTAAAGGGAAAAGATGACTTTTTATCAATGATCTCAAATCCTAGTCTGAAAACTTTTACAGTACCACCTGAGGTGGCAGATCTGCTATTTTGTTTATCGATATAGTCCACTTGCTTGTGTTAATTTAAACAAAACATTTTTAAAAATGTTGTTTTTTCACACCAGTTACAACTGCAACCTTGTCATGGTTAGGCTAAGTTAAGGGCACAGTTTGACAAATACCTCTTCTAAGTAAGCAAGAGTTACGCAACGTGTTCCTTACACTCTCCTTGTTCGTTGCTGCGTTCATGGACCCCTCTTTCTTGTAACACTGTTCATGCATCTGCACTGGGGAACCAAATCAGAGTACTAGTCCGAGTTAAAAATAAGTGGGTTTTACGGGGACTATTTCTAATTGAAATCAGTTTCCTGATTCAATTTAACATGGAGCTACACAAAAAAAAAACCTGCACTGGCACAATTCAGGGACAGTGTGAAGGGAAAG
>NW_010181740.1:7852-13194 GCF_000695765.1 Mesitornis unicolor
AAGAGGGGAGGAATGTGTGGTGGGGAATGCATAAATAGGAATTTCTACCAAAAAACAATTTGACAAACCATGTTTTGAAAGACTTCACATTCTTCCAAGCCAGAACCACCTCTGCTTTGTGTTCAGATAGCACCTTGCACAAAGGGATCGCAGTCGCAGGACTCTCAGGACTCTCAGAGCTATTGTAATACCAGAAAATAAGAAGCGTTCCTACAGACTGACACAATTAACCAAATTCCACTTGCAGATCTTCATTGTTGGCAACTCGTGGAGCATTTTATGTAGCTGGAGTTGGAGACTAGTTCTATTCCTGAGTTCAGTCTCCAGCTCTAATGAGGAATAACTGAATAACTCCGGCATTCAGTTAACCTACCAATAAAAGAATTACTTTCCTCTCAGAGCTTTTTATATTTAACTAGATTTTTTAAATGAGCTTTGACATTCTCCGATGAAAAGAATAATGTGTACAATGTATTATTATAGCAAGAACTGTATATGACAGATGCCTACATATTTTCCTCTTTTTTGTTTTACCTTTTCTGTCACTATACTCCTACACAAGACTCAAGACACACTGAAAATGTTTGAATGCCAACTTGAAACTACAGAATTGTAAATAATGTACTTGCTCTTCACTGAACAATGTTGTGTGTGTTTATGTTAATCTGATATTTTCTGGATAGAAACAGAGGTTACTCCCCCTGAGAGTTCAAGTATTGATAGTGCTCTACATAAAAAGGGAAGTTTTTAATAATTCCCATCAAAACAGCTGCCTCCTGGTAACAGACAATGAATGGAATACACATAGTGTAAAATTTTAGTCTCTACTGTTCCTCCTGAGGGACCAAATCTTGAAGTGTTACTCAGCTGTGTTTAGGATTCAGCAAGAGTTTTCCTGCTGTAGGACTCAAGAGATGATAAATAAGAGTTTCAGGAGCTGGCCAGAGTTAAAATCCTGGAAAGCAAACGTTTATAAATTCTCTTTGTAGAAAAGCCGTCTCCTTCAGAATTTTCCCATGAGTGGAGGAGAGGGAGAGGATAATCTGAAAGTCTCCTTGCAAAGAACAAAGTATAGTTTTTCCTAGTCCTCAGCAGTGCTCTACCCCTACTGCTTAGTTATCCTAAAACTTCAACTCAGCATTCATATAAATTTATAATACTGTAACTTCCATGATTTTTATCCACATCTATTGTGTCTCATTAGAAAGACTTTGTCTAGCACTAGAGCTTCTGCTCCAGCTGTGAGCAAATTGTAGCCTTTCTTTGGACAGAGCACCACTGAAGGAAATTGAAGACTAGTAGCTGCTTCCCCTGTGAATTATTTCAAGGCCTTCTACATAAAAATTTGGTTGGCATAGCTATTCCAGGATAACTCCCACCAGAAATACTGCAGCACTCCAGTTTGAAAGTGTCTTTATTTTTGACTGATCATTCTACCTAGGAATACTTCTCATAAGTGGTCAGTTTTTTCTAGCAACTTGTGTTTAAAGCTTTCATTAAGCAGGAGTGTATGTAGTAAAATAAAGCCTCAAATGTATATACAAAGCCAACCAAAACAGATATAATTTAATTGCCAAATTATTCCCAACATACATGTTGGTTTTCAGATGTTTTCTGTAAAGCTGTAGCGGTATTAAGCTTGCTTTAAGACTTCCATTGCCTCATTGCAGAATGGATTTGCTCTGATACTGTTCTGCAAAACTAGTAATTGTGAATCCCTATGGATAGCTTTTGAACATGCACTGGTGCAAATGCATCAATGAAATCTGAATAACCCTTGTAACACCCTGCACATTGCAGACAGTGAAGAGACACGTTTGCATATGCCAGTACATGTTTTCAAACAAAACTTTTGCACATTGCAGATCCTATCTTGGACTGTGAGCTGCTCAGGCAAGAGGAGATGGATATTCGCATCTGGAAGTGGTAGCAGCACATCTGGACAAGCCGATATTTAAACAATTTTGCTTCCAGAAACTGCAATTCAGTAGTGCTGGATTTATAACAGCATCTACATAAGGGTCTTTGGTCACAGTCGATCGGTAGTTAACAGCCACAAGGCTCCATTTAAGCCAAGGAACAGGACAACATCAATGTCTGAGATGTAAATCTGAATGAAAGTCAAGAAGGGCAGGAAACCCCTCCAATCAAATGTCTCCCTGGGCAGAGACTCTTAATCTCACTATGCAGAATGTACTTTCAAGAGAATTTTCAAATAAACTATTTCCCCTAATATTCTGGAAGGCACAGATCAGTTCCCTACAAAATTCACAACTGTATACCTTAGGTAAAAAATACGAGCAAAATATTAAGCACCCACATATCTGAGAAGCTTATGTCATGTTTGGAAGTGTCTTAGATTTAAAAGACTTTTAATTTCACTGAAGATTTTTAAGATTATTTTGACTGCCTCTTTGTCTCTAGTATCAGGGAATAAGCACAAGTGTTACATGACAGTCCAGCTCTTCAGAGATTACAAGCAAGTGCTCTGGTAAATTGAAAATATCGGTATAGGAAAAAATAAAAGTCTGGTTTAGCAACTATATCGAATGGGAACTTTACCCTTTTTTTTTTTATAAATTCAAATATAAGCACTGGATTTATTCAACTACATACTATTAGTCACTCCCTGTTGTCTGTGTTACTAAACCACCATCCTGCTTCAAAAAGCAGTTATCAGCCCAGAAATATTTTCATCCGAGAGTTTAAGCTGCAACAACTGTGAGAACACGTGGAAGATTCTTCCATCATTATCTAACCATTCAGTTCTAATGCGAGTGCTCGGCTGGGAGGGTCTGTGACTAGGGGAGCTGGATAAACAGTTGGAGGGGAGGTATTTGACTGTTTAATGTATGTGCCAAACTGTCTTTCTAGGGTCATGGAGACTCGGCAGTTCCTAGGGGCTGTCAAACTGATTACACGCAGCAAACCAGCCGGTGTGTCTCTGCCTGCTGCTTAGAGTAAGCACTGATATGCCACTCAGACTTTACTATCAAGTACAAGCTTATGTGTGCTTGAGATGTTGTGCAGCCTTCAACTCCCTGGTGTACTCCGTCATTTAAAAGCTTTCATGTACTCTAAAAAATTTTGGCTTCCCCTCGAAGGGGAAATCTTTGTTCCTAATACAGAGCCCAAGTCTGCAAGTTGTGAGTGGCAGACCCAGCTCCCAGCATCGATGTACAACGGTTAAACAGTTGGTTGCATTTCAAGAGTGGTAAAATGAGTCTTGTTTATATTTCTCTACAATAATTTCTGTAAAGGCTGTGAGAGACTTTGGGATGGAAGGCTATAAAAACGTAAGTTGCTATTATTTATACTGACCTGCATGATTTTATGTATGCCCATTCTGTACTGCAGAAATACTTACAAGGAATTGGACTCTTCTTTCTTTTTCACACATCATTGCATTGTATTTGAGAGGATTTAGTACATTTTCTGATTTCACTTGCCAAATTGGGGGGGTTGTGTTTAAAATTTACAGCTGACTTGACATTCCAGGAACTAAGCATGATTACCAATTATGTCTTTGTCTTGTAATAACATACCTAACTAAGGAAAGAAATATTGAGAGATCTGAACTTTTACATCAAGGAGCAAACATGAGATTATCTTTACAAAGAAGCCCTGTTCATTCAGTTCTTGAGAAAAACATGGAGTTCCTGCTACACTCTGTGCAAACTGTAAGGCCATTAATCATTATCAGCTGCTGCCAAACTGCCCATATATCTAAATATACATAAAAGGAAACTAACACAAATTTTCTTCATTCATCTGACAAAGTCATTGCCATCCAGAAGGCTGCAAAGATCCAACTCCAATATCTGTCAACACCAGAGTACTGACACACTGAGTCTGAAAGATGCCACATACAGCATAGTTTAACAACTTCAACTGTGCAACCTGAAGTTCAAACAAAAGCAGGAATACCAACCCTGTAATACAGAGGGATCAGAGCTACGTGTGATATAGGCAGCATAGCTGCTTGGACAGTAGGTCAGGAAAAAGTGTTACTGTTCTATTATATTTGATGTAATCAGAGCTGAGAGGCTTTACAGGAAGATGAGAGAAGGAGGGCAGCATCATCTCTAAATACACACACACACACACCCCCATACCACAGGATTATAACTGTACATTTTAACCTGCCAACAAGGACTAAAGCTGCCTCAGAGGTTAGTTACAGATAATGAAAAGCATTAGAAAGAAGTGACAGCAGGTAACTGAATAGTTATCAGTTAAACCTCTAAATAGCTATTATTTTTTGCTATAGTATCAGATATTAAACATAGTTGCTTATTGGGTCTAAGCATCATGTGTCTTTTCTGAAAATCTTGTGTAACAGCAGGCAACGCATGTAACAAGGCTTTATACTGCCTAGATGGCATTTTCCTTCCTTTATCATGAAACTACATGGGGTTTGGGATACCTACACAGAGGGACAATTTCAGACTGAGTTGAGAGTTGCGCTGCTACTTGCTTCTTCACAAGTATTTGAGTCATGTTCCTCCTGAGCATACATGTTAACAATGCAGCAAGAACAAACAGTAAATCAATTCAGCTACAAAAGCCGCTGGAGGTGCTCTGCTTTCATCCTTCCTGGGGCTCAACAAATGCTCTATCTCCGTGGCTTAGTTTTACTACTTTATTTCTCTGTAAAGCAAGGAGGGAAGTGCCAAGAGGGCATTGTTCTGTGGGTTGTTGTCAAATTCTCTGAGCCAAGCCCCAGAAGCATGTAAGCACCTGATGTTTTGAGACCTTCTATGAAACGTCCCCACAAGTTAGACTGCAGTTGAATTGTATACATGAGGCTGCCTTTGAAAAGCAGAAAATACAAGCTGCTAAAGCAATGGTACTTGATCAGCTGGAGTAAAAGGCTGCATAGTTGGAAAAGTATGTTAACGTGACTCTTCTAACAGGAAGAGAACCGAGGAAGAGTTAAGACAAAAGGTTTTTTAGGAAGCTCAGAACAGTACATCACCAGCACTAAACTGAAGAACACGAGCAAAACCAGGAAAGTAACTATGTGAAAGAACACTATTTCCTCCAGAAAACCCAACCAAACAACTCTCTGCTTTCTCTTTTCACATGAAGCCATAGGTTTGTATTTTGTGTCTCAAAATTAAATATTTTAAAAGCTATTCTTTATATAACTAATATATACTCTTGTATAATAACTAGTTTTAGGGTAGCATAAACAGATCACAGAAATGTTTTTAAAAGTACAGAAGTTCCTGCTTGGAACTGGCTTTCAAACATATGGCCTGTATTTTCAAATTGTGGACCTTCAAAGGCTAATCTACAGGAAGACAACAGTAAATTACAGGTAAGAAAAAGGGGGGGGG
>NW_010181740.1:13225-14338 GCF_000695765.1 Mesitornis unicolor
ACAACTGCATAGTAAAGAGACTCAAGGGAAACAGAGGGAAGAAAACCAAGCCACACACATGTGCTTACCTTGTCCAGATGTGAAGATATCCATAGTGATTGATCTTGGGAGATGCAGAGTATGAGAGAAATCAGCCCGCTGTGATGGGCTTCAAGAGATCTTGCAACATCCTTTTTGTGAAGTATTTGATAAATTTGCATTTATGAAGTTGTAACTCTTTGCATACCTGTTGCACCCAGCAGCTAAAGAGAGCTCATCGCTGTACATGAAAGCAGAGGACTAACGGATGGCAGCGCCTTTAGCCTGCAGCTTGCACTGGGATGCATGGTACAAATTGTGGACGTGCTGCAGCAGCCATGGGTGGCAGTGGAGGCAAGGGTGCAGCTGGTGGGAAGTGCCAGCTGTGAATACAAAAGAAAAAGCAATTGGGATTTGGAAGCAACAGGTGGGGGCAGGAATCACTAAACTATAGTAAGAGCTCTGAGGAGGCAGGAACTAAACCAGGCCTTGTTGAATAAATCCATTGGAAGGGCAACTTGAAGAGGAGACAAAAATGGAAATAAGAATATGATAATATTGTGTGACTGGGAAGGAAACACAAAAGGCAAGTTCCTATTTCATCAAAACTGTGCTTGTTTCTTAGCCTGATCTATATCATAATATTAATCTGTGAATCATATGCTGTGTATTTTGATAGAGTGGCTTGGCTGTTACTTTAAGAGCAAACCAGTGAGCTGTAGCTGTGAAGCTGCAATGAGCTCTTCCACGACAGGTGGACAGGAAAAGGACAAAAAGGGTTATTTAAAGTCTGCTCGCTCTTGCTGCAGTGGCAGGTGTGCTGGCAGACGCCTGGGCACAGTGACCTTCTAAAGCAGTGCTCCCACACTAACCGAGTGGGCTGGGTGTGACGGACAGGGCCTCCGTGCCCTTAAAACGTTAACGTCAGCGCAATGGGGGCGGCAGTGTCCCCTGAGCGAGGCAGGGTGGACACGCGACCTCGCCTCACGCAGCCTCTCCAGGCGCAGGAGGTGCTTGGGCTGATCCGGAAAGGTCACGGGGGCTGCCCGGCACAGCCGTTTGGGGATCAGTGATCCCGAATTTCACTCTCGCCCC
>NW_010181741.1:0-19188 GCF_000695765.1 Mesitornis unicolor
GACCCCTTCTCAGTACATAGGTACATACCCTTCACATCATAGCATAAAAGTACAACTACAATAGACTGAAAGGGAGCCTTCTCTGCTAGTTATTTCTTCATGTATTTTTTTAAAAAATATGAAGGTGTCTTATGCCCAAAGACAGATCACAGAAGAGAGACGGCATCCTGTGTGAAGGCACCTCCAGCTATTCTAGACCTAGGAATAGGGAATGTCAGCAAGTCCCCTTTTAATTATTTGATGCTTTACTATTAGCTGAACTAGTGAAGAAGGTGGAGAATTGGTCATCATGGCAGATTTGCTCAAGTCAGTATTTTAAAAAGCTTGTAACCTGTTGCAGGGTAAATAAATTAAAGCAAACACTGGAAAAGTTACCAATAAGCAGACTACAGCAGAAGTCACTTTCATCACAACCCAAATAATGGGAAAGGTAAAAAAATACCTTTCTTGCTGTTGCAAGTGTCATCTGTCTCAGAGGACATCTCCACACTCATTTTGTCTGTTAAGAAATGCAAATTGGATATGCCCCATTCTTCTGTTTGTTTTGTACAGTGAGCACAATTTCTGCATGAATGTCCAACTGTATTTCCATCCTCTTTGTGTCACAGAAACCTCATTTACCAGTCATTCTTTTCCATATGAAAAGATCTATAATGAGGAGTCTTTCTGTCATTGCCCTGCTCCTCTGAGTCAGGAATTTTCATTTCCCCCTAATACTTGCTGCTGTAGCTGCAATTTCATTTACTGTCATCTCATACCACAGCCTTAACGCAAGCACATCTGTGGCTGGATCATGGAAGAGATTCAGTATTGCTTTCAGAGTTGCGTATCGATTAAAGAGTTATGAGAAACCAGACTTAGTTACTCTGTTCTCATATGGTACTTATAAAAAGGAAGGGTTATTCACTGTACTTGAAATGACAGTTTATTCTTCCAGTTAGCCACCTAGCAAAAACATCTGTATGAGAGCACTGAATATGAAAAGTAGGATAGGGGATCTACTTGCATGTGCATTCTCCCAGAAAACAACTGAAAAGGCACAAAGTTCCCAGAAGCTAAAAATACATTTTTAATTCACATATATTTGCAAAAGGGGAAAAAAGCTTTAATGAAACAAGAAAAGCCTTTAAAAAAACCCAAACACTCAAAAAACCCAACACAGAAAACTCTCCAAAATGAAGGACTGAGAAACATTGCTCTTGCAAGCAGAAGCCCATGATCCAAGGAAGTAAAAGATGTATTGGGATAACACGTGAAAGGCAGTACGATATTACAGCGGTCAGTTAAGAAGTCAGGGCCATTTGTCCAAGAGTAACACCAATTACACGGGGTGGACTGCAAAGAGATAAAAACTGCTTTGGGCAGGCAGCATCCTCCAGCTGAGCCGCAGGAGTGCTGCTTCACACGTACCTGCTGGCTTCCATCTTCTCCTGCGAGACTGCCGTCTTCTCAGCTTTCTCAGCAGATATCCTGCCACTTGGCTTTTTGCCTCCTTTCTACAGAGAAGAGAAAAAAATAAAGTAAAAAAAAAAGTAGTATTTCTGTAGTGCTTAAGTGCCAAAAATGGTGTAATTTATGATGTGCTAGTGCTTTCCTTTGCATTCATAAGTTAAGAACAAATGCAAAATCATCAGCACTTGAATATGGTGGATTTTGATTTACATATGTTAAGATTCTCTCATGATTTCCTATTATTTATTTCTGTAAACAAAGTTGGATCTCGGTCACTGAACTATTAGCATCCCTTACAATAACTTGAGCCAAATCATTCAAAAGATAAAAGCCAGAACATACAGCTCAACGGTCAAAAGAATTTGTAACCAGAAGTTATATCAAATTGTCTGCTCTGGAACTCTTATCTGCTGTTCCTTTTTCGAACTAAAATCTTACCAAGAGTGAAGTAAACATTGATCTTGTCTACACTTTAACTTCTGAATGGGCACACCTCACTTTTTCAGTTCAAGCGATGGTATCTAGGCTTTTCCGTAGAATTTTCCCAACCCAGATTCAAGCCGTCAGTTAGCAGACCAAGTTACTTTCTGAACTATTTCCTGGAATTTTCAAATGCCTACCCCATTATTTTCTTTATCTTAGTGTATTATATCCATGCAAACGCAATGAAGTTGGCATAGACTGAAGTTTAATATCTTTTCCTTTTCCTCCTTTTCTGAAATATTCTTCAGGATCCCACTGCAAGAAGTACTGCAAAGCCTGAGAAATTACATGGGCACCGATACACAAAACAGTTTTAGGGTTTTTTTCCCCCTCTTTTCATTTGGCCATAACAGAACTGATACCATCTTGTATGCTTTCTAACACAATCAACATAGTGATCAATAATATCACACTGCAATTCCTCATGAGAATTTCATACCAACCCACCCTGCAGGAACTCAAAATTCACAATTAAAGAACTTCTGTTCCCTGCAAAACCCGCAAGAAGGCTCTTTTGGTCATGTTCTTAATGAGTGGAAACTTGAAGCAGCACTTCCTAATACAAGCCAGAAGACAGGAGAGTGCTTTGGTAGGGTGGGGTGAAGTGTGAAAGAAAATATAATAATACTTAATCCTAGCCAGAATACCTTAGCATAAGAAATGTCTGGTTGCGAATGCTGCAGTTATCTCCACAGTGCCATAACTTTATCATTATATGGCAAGATAAAACCGAAGATTTTGTCTCTGCAAGGACATTAAGTAGCATCTTTCTCTCCATGACCTTTTGCTGTAGTAGCAGTATTTACTCTCTGGGGAGCGAATGAGAACCACACTGCCTACAGAATAACTCCAGGTTCTTAGTGCGCTACCAGTTTCAGAAAGGTTCCTTTGTCACTAAATTTAACCTTTTTTAATATTATTTTTTTAATTGATAGCTCTTGCACCACAAAGTTTCAAAGGAAATGTTTAAGATACTTTTAGCAGTGCGCTACAGTCACAAGGTCAGTATAGCCGTCATTGGGGATGGGACCCCATTCAACTTTATCAGTGCAGAGAAGGAACATCAGTGACCCTTTAGGGGAGAAAGAGGAGATGAACATCGCTGCTGCAAACATTGGCCTGTTTGATACGAGCCTTTAAGAGGTTTGCTGGTAATGTATTTATTAACAGCGTGAATGTCAAGGTACTTACAGTAACAACAAAAGACTCCAGTTGCTACAGTCGTGTGATCTGAGGGAGCACCAGCAACAAAGAACTCCTGAATTCACACCCCAATTCATTGTACAGCCACGAGCAAGTTGCCCTACACTGATGCACAAGGCACATACCTGGCTTACTGGGAATGGCAGAGTTAATTGTCATTACATCTACGGTTGTGATGAGTCTTTAAAAAGAGCAAATGCCATAGATGTTAGGCCTACAGAAGACTTGCTGCACCACCTAATCCTTCCCTAATACAGCTGTAAGTACACAAAGCAAATAAACACCCTCTTCACAGACAGCAAACCCAACTTCCACCTTTATTTATCAAGTCTTCCCACCTTTTCCAAGAGAGTCACTTGTAGAATTCTGCTCCCTTTTTTAAGTTTAAGAGACTCTCAAATATCAGTGGAATTTCTAAATTTAGATAATCCATTTATTAAAATTCTCCATGTCAATCTTAGCTGAAATTATTTCAAAATAAGCATCTGTTCAAAGAAATGTGTTTAAGCTCAATGGTTTCAAGGCACCTGACAGGATTTCACATTAATTATCTTTATAGAAACCTTACACATCCATGGTCATATTTCTGTTGTCCCAAATTACTGGTAACATGGCACAAAGCAGGTTTAGACGGCAAGATAGATAGCACTGTGTCAGGCACTGAAAACATATGACCCAGACAACTACTGAATAAGGTTTATAAATTCCAGTTTCACATGCTTTCAAAGTGAAACTAAAGCATCCAAATCAGAAAATCACTCTTTAAATAGTCCCTTCATGTTAAATTTAATTACAACAATTATTACTATCGGCAAGACAAAGATCGTGTGCCACCTTCGAGGGATAAGTGCCAGCAGGATGACTACTTTCATAACAACCATTCAAGATAGGGCAGCTTGACCTCTCTGGGAGTGAAATCTCTCTTAATTATCTTTTTACAGCCAATTCAATTACAGCACACTAATCACTTGTGCAGGACATCAAGCCAGAAGTTGGGGGCAGTGTTGGGGAGGAAAGTGGGGAAAGGAAGGAAAAAATATTGGCAGAGAACACCCCTGCGTGAGGATGACAAGGCAGCAATCCTACAGTTGCAGATGTTACGGTTATTACCATCATGCAAATAGTTATTACTGTTTGTAGCAGATAAATGCTGTAATGTCATTGTCATTTAATGGAACTTTTTCAAAAATAAAGAGCTATTGGTCCTAGGGGTAATAGACATTTCATTTAAAAGGTGACCAGACACACCGCATTACTCTTTAATGTTAGAGTCAATTCACCGAAGAGCTTTGTTCATTAAGGAAAAGGAAAAGAGGAAAGATGATCTATTCAGCATAAAGCAAAATATATTTAACTGCTGTTAAATAAACTAATATTAACTCAAGTTACTGACTACTCTTTCACTACTAAGAAAATTAAAGTGCACTGTATCTACAATAACACACTCAGCAGAATTTATGCAAAACCTGTAGGGCAAACATAAAAACAAAAATTTGAATCTATTTCATTTATAGCATTCATGAAACACAATGGCAGAAATGAGTACGTTAAAGGATCTCTTCTCACATTAATTTCTGTTAAATAAGTCCTGCACCATTTAGTTCAGCATAGATAACAGCGCCTGAAAGAAAAGGTTATCTAGTCCATATTTGAAAGAGCAAGGCAAGGCAGCTCCTTCCAGCAGTCTCGATGGACAGGATTTTAAAATATAAAAAGCCATTTTGACACCACAGTTGCAGAAGTCAAGCAATGAGCACCAGTTGTGATGCTCAAACTCTCACAGCACGGCTGCAGCATAACTGACAAGCTCTTTTCTACCAAAACCCTTCAGTCTGCGTCGCCAGTACAGTAACAACAGCAGTGAAACTCGTGTGTAAACTGAGAGTATTGACCAGGACCACTGGTGGTTTGTTGGCCTACTCTGATTCATCTTCATTATTCTGATTTTTAACACAGCCTGGTTAAGGCTAGAACACAAATCCATGCTACAGCGACACCTTCAATACCTTTGTAGGTAGCATACTGAAAGTCAGTAGCACTTTTACTCCTAAAACAGAGCTCTGAAAATTCCATTATGGACTGCAGAGTAACTTCTGTAACCAAAAATTACACACAAAATTATACCACAGAAAAAGAGAGGAGCCAACGTGAATTTCCCCCCCGCCCTGCTCTGTAACATTGTCAGTGGGCTGTTTCTAAGGTCAGGTTTGTCTCTGCTCTGTGCTCTCTCAAACGCATTCTGAAAGAAAAGCACTGTTCGTTCCACCTGCAGACGATGAATGCATGAAACAACATCCTACTGGAATTTCTCATCCAGCTTTGTCTGCTCTATGCAGGCCCTTACATCACAACCACCGCTGCAGTACCCTGAAATTCTTTCCTGGTATTCAAAGCAACGTAACCAACATCAGTCAAGTGCTGTTCTGCGAGTGTCCCTGTTAAGAGGCACTCTGTTATTTAAGACTTGCTTTGAGGCAGGTTTGTACATTCTGTGCTGCACCTCAGTCAGAGTTACCAGTACTTTCTATTCCAAAATGGTTTTTTTTTCCTCCTGCCTTAATAAAATACTGATGTATGTGTTCGTTTCCCATTAAGAGTTTTGATACCAGCTGAATTTCCTACTTTGAACCTTTCAAGGTGAGGCAGGGTAAGCCACAAACTTCAGGTTAGATTGTCACACACCGTATGAGCGTTACACAAAAGCAGTATAACCACATCTTTAAAATATGGGTACTTTTTCCTAAGATACATCCTCTGTTGGTTATTGGGAATACACGTATTGCCAGCCATTTTCAAAGAGGTAACTTAGCTCTACTGCCAAATTCCACTTATAAATGCTCAGTAAATGGGCTAAACACAGTAAAACTGAGGAACTATAAAACTGTTTCCATAGTGAACATCAGGACTGTTGGAATTAAGCACAATTTATTTTTTTCTCCTTCCAACAGAAGTAAGCATCAACTCCTGATAATACTGGCTTTACATCTTCTAATTCTGTTTCAATCCTTTTTCTTTAAGGCTACATTTCAATAGGTCTTATACTAAAAACTATATGCCAACATAAACAGTAATATAATTGTCATTATTAACTGCATACATATATTTTCATATTGATATTTCATATAAATATTCATTTTTAAACCAATGCTAAACAATGTCTGTGGCTACACAGTGGCTGGCAGCTAACACCTGAGAAGCTATTGTCATTTGGGTGAAAACTTTATTTGGAAGACAACTCCATTCTGCCAGTCATCTGAAATGACAAAATCCCAGTCACGGTTCAGCTGCAGGTTGCCTTTGGGACCATTTGAAATTTTTGAGCGTAGCCTTTAAGAATGAAACAACTATTTCTAGACAATACTTTCTATCAACCTAATATGATGCCACCAGAATAGAACTTCCAGCTGGCACACCCAGTGACCAACCCAGTGCTCGTTTCTGTCATTTGAAAGGGCTCCACCAGGTGCAAGTTGCACAGGTGGTGTTATAACACAGCAGGGTTGATGGGAATCTATGCCTTGCTTATTACTACTGCTTTTTTACATCATAAATCCCATCTAGGAAGACACTAACATTCCAAAACAGGTATTTTATTAAATCAACCCCCCATTTTTTTCACACACAAATATGCAGACACTGTAGAACAATCTCTAGGTGAATTTATCTCTCAGTGCTGCTTTAAAAATACAGTCAATGTTAGAAAATGGTGTTCAGATTACCTATAATAAAAATAAACCACACACAGCTAGACTGCCAGAGTTTCCATAAGGAAAACACATTGCAGGTTTCCAAGAGCAAAACCCAAACTTCCCTAATGTAAAACACAGACAACATATTCAACAAATAGTTTGCTTTCACTGCTGGTTGAAAAACACAAAACCATGAAGGCACCGAGACTGAAATCAACTGTTAAGTGAGAAATTGCTGTTCCGTTACTATCTTGCAAAGCTAACTTCAATTAACAACAAACCCAAGAGGATGTCAGGGCAAGGTTTTACATTAGTTTGACAAAACCCGGGGGGTTCAAGTACCATATGAGTTACAATGTATGGTTATATGAAGAAAGCTGCACCCATTTATCTCAGGCTCATGCTTAGTTACACGAGTACAATAGTAAAGGTAATAAACCTATGCACCAGAAGTACAAAAAATCTCTGGTTCAAAAAAACTCTCGGACAAGTTTAGTTTAATCATTTAAGAACAGATTTATAATATATATGTTCCACAAGACCTGAAAAGGAAAACTAAATGGACGGTCTTCCTGCAGGGGCAGTAACTCCTAGGCACAGCAGAAGCTCTACCCAACCAGCTATCCACTGCTGAAGATTTTAGCCAATTAAATCTGAATATTCACTAAGAGACGTGAAATATTACACTCTAGGTAATTTAACCTCCACAGATTTTTTCCTTGTATTAATTCATTTTCCTTCAAAATGAGCCAAATCCATTATTTCAGGGTGAAGCTAAAAGAGAAAAAAGTGCCCAGATCCCTAGAACTTCAGTAACTAAGTCCAGACAAATCATTATAAATGGGCACAAGAAAACAGCAGTGAATCTTGTGTATCTTAATTCAAACCCACTGGAGTTAATGGCTTTATTACCACAACTGGATGCTGCACCAGTTACACGGCTTCATCTCCACCATGAAACATCCCCAGCAGCAACAACTGAGCCCAAATCAGCCCAGCCCATCCCCAGTCCTGAACCCGTCCTGCTGAGAAGGCCACACTCCCAGTCAGGAACTGGGACTCCAGCCCACAGCAATGGGTTCCCACTACTATTGGTCATGGCTTTTAAACTGCTAGAACACCTTTATAATCTGATCTTTGGAAATTAGTACTGAATTCAAGTGTTTTTAATTGAAGAAAAAAAATATCTTACAGTGAAGACTACAAAAAGCTTCTACTTTTGACCCTACATTTACCTTCTTTAGTAAGAAGGTAACTCTATAGTAACTTCAGTTAACCAAACATGTTTCTCATGAGAACGACTCTCATCCATATTAAAGCATTCTCTGGAAACAAAGACTTCACTCAGAGGGAGGGTTCATCAAACCCACTAAAATTATAATCATTTAATAAAAGTAATGACTACTCTGTATTTAAAACATTTTCCCAGGCAGCACTTTAGCATATTGTGTACTCCAAACAAAGTGTTTGCATAATCATTAACTCTTCACTATGTAGATCTTAAGAATATAATGACGATGATAGTAAAATAAAGGATATTAAGCTTTCTTGCGGATAAAAAAAACGTATACGCAGATGCCCATTAAGATCACAGGACAAATTTTTGTTGGCTATAACGTAGTTCAGATTAGACACAACGTTTTTAGATATGTAAAGGAAAAGTAATGTCATTATTTCATACTGAGAAAAGCAAGACTAGAAGTTCTGTGCAACACCACTCAGATGATCTGTGCTCAGAACACAGAGCTTCCTTTTTCCTCCCACCCCATCTCATAGTCACTGGATTACAATGATACAATCGTATTTTCCAAAACCAGTGGACAAAAATTCCTATAAATACAAAACCAAAGGGTGTAACAGACATTTTAAAACCAACACAATAGCTGTTGAACCTTCGAATCTGCCACAGTGGAGACTGATTTAAAACTGAGTGTGTAAAACCATCTCAGAAAAGAGAGGAAAAATTCTTCCAATTTTATTCTTTATTGTAAATACGATGTAAGGTTATCTTCAAATACAGGATTTTTTTGTAAAGTGTTCTCAAATCCAATTTGAAAAGAATTGTTTGAGACATATACGCTGCAGCCAGTCAGACAATAACAGTTCTGCAATTATCGGCACCTGCATTACAATTCAATGGATTTAAATTACCACGGGGCCATGGCAGATACCCTACTGACAACAATTAGCATTAAAATGCTCTACAGTTTAAAGCTGTGGGTGGGAATTACAAAAGGTTAACAGACTAAATATAAAAATCTTTTTGAATATAAAATCAATGCGCTTTGTTACCAAAATCTGGGTACTGTAATTTAACCAAAATAGGGTTTAGAGTATCTGGCAATCTTCCATATGTGTGAGCTTGGCTTTTCTTTTAAGCAAAATGCCGAGCAGCCAATCTGAAAGTTTGAAACAAAACAAACCAAAGACCCAATGAAAGTGGTGTATATGATTTTTTTTTTTTAATTTTCTTAAGCTTAGCACCAAACTGAACACCATTCTTATCAGGGCTTGGAATGATCCTTTTATATGGTCAGATTAAAAATCATGAATTATTTTATTGCATGATTTAAAGAAGGAAATATTTTAGTGGTCAAAATAACGTGTGCTGGAAGCTTCTGGACTCGACTGAACTCTAAAAAGTTTTCTCAAAAGGTCGTCACTACAACACAGCATCTGTATTTTCAGAAGTGACTTCTACTTCTGTGTGGCCAGCAAGGGAAGGGAAAGAAAAAAATAAATCTGTTTTTCATAATGCTTGGGACCACAGCCTTGTTTTATGGAGACTGAAGACACAAGCAGAACAGATGAAAACAAAGAAATTCTGCTCATTAAAAGCACTAAACCAAAACATGAATTTGATGAGAACACAGAAGTATAATAGACATCAGCAAGGAGCATCTTCAGTAAAAATACAAACCTGATAAATCTAAAATTTCATCTAGGTTGTCCTTTGTGGTTTTTGTTGACGAGATAAATGGTCGTACAGGAACTTTGGATCTAGATAAATTCAAAGTAAGAACTTTGATATGAAAGCTTAATTCCTTTTACCACCCAATAATTTATCTTTTTAAAAAATAATTAACAAGTCTCAGAAAAACGTAATTACTTGGGAAACATATCATAGGCTATAGAAGTAGCACAGCAGAGAAGAGTCTTGTACAGTTAGGGTCTAACTCTGAATTGATGCTTCATCAAATGGAGTTAATGCAGACGTGCCTGACTCACGCTGGGACCCTTTCATCACAGCCAGTGCAACATCTCCAGCGCTGCCTGAAAGTGCAATAGGATCAGCGTGTTCAGGACTAGCCCAAGGTTTCCGATTGCAAAATCAGCAAACATCTTAATCATCACTTTGTTGCCCCATCATTGTGAAATGAGGCTACAGATGTGTGTTACAGATTATAGAGAGGACTAACAAATCGATTTAGCTACTATTACAATATGATACTGGAAGATGGTTTTCATAATCACTTCATTTTAGATCTATTTCTGTAAGGCTACCAGGGTCCTAACATTTGTCTATAAGGTACCAACTTTTAAAATTATAGAATGGTTTTGGTTGGAAAAGACCTTTCAGATCACTGAGTGCAACCATCGCACACACATTTAGTACAAACGGTACTTTATGTCTGAATTTCCTGCACAGGAGAAGGGAGGACGCCTCTTGAATGAGGATCAATTGCATTTCTGGTTCCTTTTCAATTCATAAACTGCCTCTGTAATTCTGCTCTTGTCTTTTTCTTCAGTCAGCCCCAACTGTAAAATCCCATCTAAAGTAACTCTGATGCTTTAGGAAAAGAAACAAAACAAGTGCTGCATATATGCACACATCACCTAAGGAGGTATTAGTTACAGGAGATCTAGTTAGATAGCAGCTATGTCCTTAGATGACTAATTTAAATGAGCCCAAAACCTAGTATTTCTTTTTCTTTGTGGAAAAGTCAGGCTTCTTTACTTTTGAAATATGGTAATTACTACTGTGATGGGTTCACATAAAATTCCAGATAAAGTTATCAAAATTGCAATCAATATCTATCAGCAAAAAGCAGCAAAAACTGCTAGCTGAAACACAGGCCAGATAATAACAAAACTAAATAATAAGATAGAGATGAAACTTAATTATAGCTGCAGTTTCCCCTTGCCCCCAACCAGGAGAACATATGAAATGCCAAATTTAAAATAATCTAATTTCGCAGAAATTCCTTATTTATCACTGCCTGCAGGAAAGAGGGGGTAGAGTCAAAACCTTTTTTTCAGCAGAATATTTGTCTGTAGTGGAAATTACTAACAAGTCTTCAAAGCAGCCTCTGATGATCCTCAGGCTACCTCTACTGATGATGTCAAGAGTTTTAGCACTAAGGGCTTCAGCGGAGAAACAGGAAACATGGATGGGGAAGTGGGCTTTGAAATAAGTTCAGAGCAGCTGACACAATATAAAATATAAAATAAATCAAGTTAAAGCCTGATCATGCAAACACAGATGTCAAATATAAAACTCTCATTGACTTCAAACATGAGCAGAATCAGGTCCTCAACAATGAATCAAAAATATATTATTTCGTGTCTTCAATATTAAAAAAATAAATCAGCAAAGCTTAAAAAAAGGCACCAGATAGTGCAGTTATTCCATTGTTTAATATAGATTGTGTGGTCAGCTGTCCAGACAGGGTATTCCCTAATATGATTAGAAATCATATTTTGTTTTCAGACATACTTACCTGCTGCTTCCAGTAAGGGAAATGATCATCTAAGAAGCATAATCTTATTTCTGATATCAAAATCTTATTCCACTCTTGCCACCCATGAAAAAAAGGTCTCATGCTTTTTCACTGAGAACACTACTAACATGCATGTTACTGAACTATTACATTTTCTTTTAAGATGTTCTCTCTCTTGGAAATACAAGTGGTGAGTCAGTTGTTATGGTAACTAGTTTTCTTTTTTTTTTATTTTAACTACCATATGACAGCCTGTGTGTCATCTGATGCTGTTCCTGAATTAAGTTACACGTTCACTTTTGTCAAATAGTCTAAAAACGGCGTCTTGGATGAAGAAATAGTTGGGAGAAAACAGGACATTTTTCCCAGGCACTCTGCTTTAGCAGGTATAAAACTGCTCCAAATCCTTACATCATAACATGCCCAACTACATATGAAAAGATGCAGCTTTGGCTTGGCCCTCCTGCACACTCCGAAGACAAACCGTCATATTTACCCTCCTCCTTTTTTGGCAAGTCTCAATGTATAAATTCATGTAAAAGATAATCCCTCTCATCATGTAAACTTTTGCTGGATCTAAAACTTCCATTAATCGAACTGAGTAGTGCTGATTAAAGGACAATCCCAAAACATTTATGTTCAAGTTATTTCTGTTACAGATTAATATGTATTCGCTTGAATTATCAAGGCCACAAAGAAAAGTTTAGCACTGGTGTAGCACAAAATGAATTTCCCCCCCTCAGACTATTTAATTATATGCACCATTTTAATTCATTAAAGCATTTATTATGAGATAAAATTTATGCATACAGTCAACATTTTGTTAACTCACAGCCATGGCATCAAGATGTGAAGAGCAGCTCTTTTTTGTTAAACTGCCTATAATTCCATGAACTCCAATCTTGGAAATCCAGTCTTGTTTGTCCTGTATCATGCTTAGCCAGTAATTTTAATGTAAGTTTATTTGAACTATGATCTTTCTGCTTAAATGACCAACTAAAATGAACAGTTACTACTTCATCTAAGTGTGTTTTGTTCCTTATTGAAATCCAGTGTTATCAGTTGAATACTCACAATGGTAAAACAAGAAAGGAATCCATTCATCCATAATGAACCTTCAAAAAAGTATCTCAATTAGATAGACTTTAGTGGAACTCAGTGAAGTTTGTGGGTGAAGGAAGAAAAAGCCTCAAATAGTGATAAGCTTGAATTAGATGGCAGAATACTTAAAGCTAAGCACTTGCAACCCAAAAACAGTGGGATCCAAAATTTGAACTTTTTACAGCTCTGATCTTCTCAACAATGAACCAGTGTTACGTCTGAGTTAGCTCAATACGAAAGCTCTGCACATTCCTAGCCCTGGTTTCAATTGAAAACTTGTTACTCAGCCTTGTAAATTCCCGTAAATTTAAGACATGTAGCACAATAACATTCTTCAATCCAGAAATATGACGAATATTTTAGCTGATGCAGCAGAAATGTGATGATATGAAGCAAATGTAAAACAGAGGGATTACAACAATTTGGACAACTAGCAACATTAAGTCACTGATATCAGAGCCTAGAGATTTCTTTCTTTATTACACTGTGATGTCTTGTAATAACATCAAGAATATAGAGAACATTCTTCAACATGCACGCACTGCTTCTATTAGTGTAGCAAACTGAAATAACCAAGACAACATTGCTACTCTAAGTCCACTTAGTAACGTACCTAATTCTACTTTAAGCAGTCATTATCATCTTTTCTAGAAAGAGTCTTGGAAAATAATAAATACCAAAACAAAAAAAAAGTTGTAAAAATATATCAGTAGTGTAAGGGAAATAAAAAATAAAGAAAAAAAGAAAGCTGCATTGATACTAAGCTTACTCAGCCTACACCATGATATTACTAGAAATTAATTTTTAAGTGTAAGATATGTTACTAAATAGTCACTACAGAAGCCTTCCAGTCAAATCACATCTAATACAGCTTTTATGGGCATGGATCTCATTACCTACTTTAAATATGGAAAAACATTCATAATTAAATATCAGCTACATATATGTTTTTATTAAACAACAAAACCTGCTGGAACTCTCTCACTGACAGTTCATCAATACCAGATAAAACTGGATGATTCTCCATCATTGCACGATTATATCCGTACTACAGGCAGTGATGCATGAAAGCCTCAAGGATCTCATAATTTACTCATCAACAGAAGTTATTCCCAAGGTATTCTGAGAGTTAGCCAACACTTCTCTCCAAAAGCAGAGATGAGAAGAATCAGAGGAGAAATCAGTAGAGCAATGGCCAGAGAAAAGAATTTTTCAACAGCTCTCAAGTATAGAAAATATTTGTGGTTGAAGTATATTTAAGAACATGATGCCTTGAACCCTCAAAGCTGTCTTTAGCTCAGTGAACTATGTAAAAGAATTACTGCTTTTTGTTTTGAAGTCCTAATATTTAAAGCAAAACACATTTTCTACGTTTTCTCTCCAATGCCATTCTTCCAGAAACACTGAAATGCCTCCTCTAAAAGTGCTCTTTTTCTGTTGCAACATATGGTACCCCATCGAGAGAGTCACAAGAGATTTTGTTTCTAATTGATTAAATTGCATGAGTCAGACAGGATTTGCACATGGACTACAAAAGCAACTGCTTCTTTTTCAGGCATTTCACAAAGTAACACATCGCTAGGACAGTTACCTTTGCAGTTTCGGCTACCAAGCAGCCAACAAAAAGCTTCCTCAGAAGCATGAAATTTGAAGTTTCAAATTAAAGTCACTGACTCTTGTGATTCTATTACTTGGCCAGCAGTATTTTGTGGTGGTTTTTTTTTTCTTAAACCTCTTTGTTGCAATTAGAAGATCAAGAGAAAATGGTGTCTCTTATAGTTACGGATACAAAGCAAGACTTTGTCAATTCCAATGTTTCAGACCTCACAATGTAAATAAACAGAAGCCAAATTCACCACCTTTAGAAGCTTAATATGCCAGATGAGGTCATAGGTGTTTCTGAAGAAAAAGTTTGCTTGACTCTCAACTATTTCTATTTATTAAGAGAAATTTAGCACTCTGTGCTGACAAAATCCCAACACTTAAGAACTGTCTGTTTGTATTACAAAGGCAGTTTCTTATAGTCTCAAGTTATTTTACTACTGTGAAAAGATACTTCTTCATTTTTATGTTAACTCAAAAGCTGAGCCATCAACTAATCCATTATCTTTACTTACCATGGTGGCTGCTCAAAGCATCTCTTGCTCCATGGAGGGTGTCAAGTCCAGATTCTGGCTCTATCTCCCAAAGGGAGTGGTAAATCAGCCAGTGCAAATCCAGAACTGCTAATGACAGAAACAGGAGATTTCAGTTCCATGTTTCCAGATGCAACATATGTCACAAGATAGCTTATACACTCAAATCTAGTGAAAGAAAATGGTTTTGACATTTTTGTTTGTTTGTACTGATTAGACGCAATTAAAAGATTTTAAAGCCTAGCATAAGAATAATTTCACCATGATAGCCATTAAATATTTTGTATATTAAATTTACAGCTGGGTATACAGCAAAAAACGTACATTAAGCATAATATTGAGAACTACCTCTCCAACAACTTAAGTCTATTCGATTTTGTCGAACTGAAGATACAGTTGACAAATGGGGATATACAATCCCTTTAGGTTACTCTTTGTGTTTTCCAGATTCTATTTGTGCTGGACAAACTTAAAGCACTGACTTCCCTAATAAACAAAGATTCAAGTTTCACAGCTTCAAAGAAAAATTTCACTGTAGATTCTATTTCATCTGGTACTGTATTTCAAATAATTATTGCTGAGTATTTACAAATCTGACATCAGCTATTATCCTTGACAGGGATAAAAAGAAAATTGTTGCTATAAAAACATATAGAGAAACAAGTATTTAGAAGGATGATTTTTATAGTCTTGGTTTTCCGAAGACAGAGCTTGTTGTATTTTCTTGTTCAGAGAATCCCTTCTGTGAATAGTCAGAAGCCACCATTTGGGGTGGGGGAGGGCAGTAAACAACTTGTAAAAAACACTTTTTAAAGGCTGAATATTACATTATAAAAGTGTATTTCACAATCACAAAAACACCTCAGCATATAAAATATGTATTCACTACTATTTTTAGAGTATAACACTTGCGCATTTGCTGTAATTTATGAAGCTGACATACTAAATACCCAGTTTTAGATCACCATGTACACATATTAATCAAGGGAAACATGAATTTAGGTCTTCCCTACAAAAACCTACACTGCGTACACAGGACTTAGCTGTTTTCTCTCAGTGTCTTCAATTGACTCAAGTTGGTTGCAGAACTTGACAGTATCTGGTGGTTTCTGATGCCAGCCCAGATCTCCAGACCATGAATATTCACAGCTGATCATCAAAATAACAACAAAAAATATTTAGTATGTCACAATTATATATTAACTATCTCTTAAAAATTACGATTCAGGTGTAAGAAAATCTCAACAAAATCAGAATCAATTGAACGGCATGATCTACTGTAGCTGTATTTGTTATATCTTTCATAGCATTTGTGGTGGGTTGACCTTGGTTGGCTGTCAGATGCTCACCAGCTCAACAACTAAACAGTGCACTCATACAGATAAAAATCACTTGAAGCTGTGGTAATTTGTTGTGAAGTTCCAACAAAGCTAGCACTCGCATACAGGTAAAATGCTGCCCAAGCCATCCCGAGTCTCCAATCCTTGTGAAGGTGAATGTCTCAAAGACTGAGTGAACAATATCATCTGTACTTGGCTTTGACAATCATGGCATTACAGCAAACTCGTCTTCCCAGAAGGATGGAGAGAAGACACACATTCAATCCTTTTAATGAAGGCAGTTTCTTAACAAAAGCCAAGCTATAATTCTGCCTAAAATACTTACCTAGACATTTACTTTAAACTGGAGTCCTGTGAATAACCCTGACTTCCACAAAAATGCATTTTAAAAAGACTTAAAAAACAACTAAGTCTCAGTGATAAACAGGAATATCACGCTTTCTTAATACAGAATGTAAATGATTGGACTGCTGAGAAAAGGGAAAATTAAGACTTCCAAGTATCCAATGAACAGGAGTGGAACAAATTTTCTCTCTTCAAATATATCCTTATAGTAATCTGAAGAGAATACTTCCATGATTGTGTAGAGATTTCTTCAAGACCTATTCAATTCCTTATTGTTCAGCTTACAGTGCCAGAAAAAAGGCCTGTTAAAGTTAACATCTGCTAACTAATCATGAAACAGACCATCACAACATTTTACAGGGTTTGAACACAGCTATGAATTTTGATTACTACCAACTTTGACTGGATTAAAGAAGCTCTTTACCGTGAGACTTCTTAAATCCACAAAAACTTATTCCTTTTTAGGAAGTGATTCTAAAAATAAGTATTTTCATTCTAGCTTCTGAAAATATGACCTAGCATTACAAGTATGTCTAATATTAAAGACAGAAATAAATCAATCAGGTGAACTATATTCTTCTGATTTGTGATTAAACATTTCATTTTTAGAATGTTAACATCCTACAGCAGAGATTCTAACATGTAATTATTAAGATGGGCTGCTGCACAGATCTGCTTTTCTGAGCTCCATTCCATATGTGCCGTTCCTTGACACCAAAAGTACATGCATATATCACAGTATCACAGAATATTAGGAGTTGGAAGGGACCTCAAAAGATCATCCAGTCCAACCCCTGCCAGAGCAGGATCACCTACACTAGGTTGCAGAGGAATGCGTCCAGGCGGGTTTTGAATGTCTCCAGAGAAGGAGACTCCACAACCTCTCTGGGCAGCCTGGTCCAGTGCTCTGTAACCCTGGGCCATGCTCTGCCACCCTTACAGTAAAAGTTTTTCCTCATATTCAGATTGAGCCTCCTATGCTCCAGCTTGCACCCACTGCCCCTTGTCTTGTCATTGGACATCCCAGAGCAGAGCCTGGCTCCTTCCTCCTGACACTCGCCCTTTCCAAATTGATCCCCAGGAATGAGGGCACCCCTCAGTCTCCTCTGCTCCAAGCTAAAGAGCCCCAGCTCCCTCAGCCACTCCTCAGCAGGAGATGCTCCACTCCCCCCATCATCTTTGTGGCTCTGCGCTGGACTCTTTCAAGCAATTCCCTGTCCTTCTTGAACTGAGGGGCCCAGAATTGAACACAATATTCCAAATGTGGTCTCACCAGGGCAGAGTAGAGAATACAAAATATGCTGTATTTCATTTTTTTTGCATCATTTCCTTTGAGGCAATACATTCAGATCTGAGTAAGGCAATACAAAAGTTTACTTAAGAGTACCTCTTGACCAGCTGCACTCAGGTTGAAACTACTATATTCAGTGTAAACAGTGTAAATAGTCCCCTCATGCAGAAGTCAATTGGAGTAGAACAGCTTTCTATTAAGCCACTGAGTCCATATCTTTGCATTATGATAGGATTAATTTCTGCTCTGTGCTTAACAAATTATAACCTGCTGAGCAATTCTTTACTATTTCCAATGACATAATTTAAACTAACTGGGATTACTCTCTAATACACATGCATAATGCGCATGCACAAAGTTTGTTTCTTTTGCTAGCTTTCCAACTTCTTTAATTCCAAAATACTTTCACTTTAACATAAAAATACCCATTAAAACCAAAAAATTCTCCCTCATCACAAGAGTAAAAAACTATTACAAGAACATTTGATACCTCACTGTATTTCTGCATTTAATTTGAATGAACAGCTCCCTGCCTTCAGGAAAGGTCTCAGTCATAATAGCTATCCCCCTTGCTCCAGAGAACTACGCATTCTAGGAGAACTGAGGACTCAGAGGATGTTAACACTATAGTCAGATCATATTAATCAAAAGAGGGACAACCAAAGCATTATGTCAAAGACTTGTTAATAACTGGAGAGCATAATGAATGTACGTACCAGCAGGGTAGCCATTGATCCACAGTCCATCACAGATGTCACCAGAACAATTAACTATAGCGCCCCACTCATTGAATACGTCATGTCTCCGCTGCCTCTTTAAACAGAAATACACACGGATTTTAAATTTCGACAACACCACAGCTAAATTATAAAGAAGGGATTATTTCAGCCAATTTTCAATAGCAAAGTGGGTGGTCCTCCAGGCTTTTTATAAATACCCTTCCAACATTTGTGTGAAAAGTTGAATAGCAGACCACACAACAACCAAGGATTATGTGGCACTCCTCTAAAGGGGAAAGGGGGGAGAATCAAACATTTCTTGCCCCAGGTTTGTTACTGTGGGATACTATTATGTGAGGTCCTTCAGTTCATATATTACATCGCATTAAATTACACGGCAAGAATGAATAACTGCTTTGTCACATACAGAATCCCACATTATTTTGCTTTTTAAAGATTGTGAAAAGTGAAATAGTGTACCAAACTCAATTGTAAAAAGCTTCGGTTATTTAAATCTGGACTGCATTTCACCCAAGATATACACGTTACATAAAATAAAAGATTAAAGACTCCTAAGGCTGCAAAGCCAAATACCACAGAAGCTTAAGTATGAGCCAATTAAAGTTTCTAGCAACGTTAAACTTGCACACGTAATTGTGCAATTTCGTATTACGTCATGATGAACAGGCAGTTTTCCTAGTGCACTCTT
>NW_010181741.1:19219-25187 GCF_000695765.1 Mesitornis unicolor
TCAATATAGCATAATCCTCAGATTATTAGTTCACAGCCACAACTTCATTAACATTAACTGATAGCAGAGTCCTCTTTTTGTGGTCCTACACTAAGGGAAGATGGGAAAATTTGTCAGGCATTTCACAGGTAGTTGCTGATAGGACAGGGAAGGTCACAATCAGGAATGCTGGTTTCAGTTTCAGATGTGAGAAGAAAATATAATCTTGTATCTTGTAGAATGCACTTTCATTCCAAGATACATGTAAAAACCATCTTGAAGCATAGAGCTGGCACTGAAAATTAGTCTGAATTGTTCCTGTATTATTGGAAGAGCTTAGAGTTGAAACTGATAAAGAAATAATCAGATAATGGTCAAAGCATAGTCAAAGGTCCAGGTATCAGAAGTAAAACAACTCACTAACAAGCGTCACTTGTTTTATGTGTTACTAAATCCTGTTTAGCTATCAGACAACATTCTTTTGAAGTCAGAGTACATAAGGGACTAGAGAATAAGAATATTTAAAATCTAAAGTGATCATTCTTCTATTAAGTTGGATATCTAGCTTTTTGTGTGATAACAACAGAGGTACCAAATACAGTGCCACTTTAATTCTAAAATGTGTGTGAACCCAGCTGAAACTCCAGATGGATTTAGCAGGTAAAGTTCTAGCACTTTCTTTACACCTTTAGCCATTATAGATGTAAGCTCAAAGATAAAAGCAAAGACAACGCAGTTCTTTGGAAATATGCTTCTGATACCACTTGCTTTGGTCTATTCCTTCCATCACTTTCAAGCACATGACGCTATCCTCAGCAGTCGTCCCACTGACAGCAGTGTTGTTGGTAACTAATGTACCTAAGGCTAACTAAGGCTTCTAGCTCCACTGGCATTTTCACAACCTTCTCTGCCTAGTGAAAGAGACCTTTAAAACAGCAGCCAGCAAGTTATACTCCTGAACATACATAACAAGGTCTAGAGAAAACTCACTGTAATTGGAATTGTATCTTAATTATGTACTGAAATCACAGGGGCCTTCATCTTGCATCACTGCATACAAACACGCAATAGCAATCAGCTGTGTACTGCTTCCTCTAGGGAAGGGAAAAGGACAGGGGTATAAAATATGCAACCTTTCTCAGCGGTTCCTTATCACTACCTGTAAAGGCATTGTGCTTGCTTTCAATCAATTGTGATGATTGCCTACTATTAATGTCACTCATTCTCTTAAGTAATTAAGCCACCTCTTTCTTAATTTGCCTTTGCCTCTCTCTGGCACATTTCCTTGTCTAATCCTCTTCTCCAGATGGCATAAGGACGAGAGATAAGTGTTGCTAAAAGTTGCTTAGCAATGCAACACATGCAAGGTTTGGAAATGCTGACGTCCACATAAGCACTATCTATACATCGCACATTTATGCAGAGAAACAAAGGCGTGAACAACCAGAGTGACACAGGGGCCTCCAGAAAAAGAGCTACCAGTTAGTACACAAACAAAGGGGAACAGGAAATGGAGAAAACGAAAAAGCTACATGCTTCTAGTGATGAGCTGAATTACAGTGTGGGTTTTTTTGTTTGTGTTTGGTTTTGTTCTGTTTTTAAACTAGAGGAGGAAAGTCTGCTTTAAACAAAACAAAATCCTTGAGTTTTAGTAGGGTCCCATATTTTCCGAGATTCAGAGACACAGAATGCAGTAGACACAAAGACATTGCAACATCCCAATAGACAGCAAAACAGAAATCAAGTTCATGAAGAACAGTAACTGATGAAGGAAAGTTGTTTATCATCAGGTAGGTATCAACCACAAAAATCTTCCTATCCTAAGAATAGGAATAAGGAATTTATTCTGGTAAATGCACAATGTAATTGTGGATTGTTTCTAAGCTCTAAAGTGTGTATACATGGAATTTATTTAAACCACAATTAAATGTTACAAGTAATAAATAAGAACATTTAGTACATGAACAGTAGTAATTTCACAAGGTCATATTATCATATTAATTCATTTCTGCAACAGCCTACTTAAATAGGTTAGCATGACTCATTCTGTGTTTAAAAAAACTGAGATGTTAGTAATTTATTCATCATGGGTGACAACTTTGAAACAACTAGCTCTAAGAAAACAACTAAACAGTAGTAAATTAACTACAGAAATTCACATGCAGCTTTACTTAGGGTAGACTCTTACTAAGCAAGATTTTCAAATACTAACTTTGGTGGATATAAACGCTGTCAATTTTTATTCAGGTGTTAACATTTTAAATGTTAGTTACTCCCAACATTGTGTGGCAGGGCAAGCTGTTCAAAGGCATCTGTTTATGAATATAGAAAAAGATATTGGAAATGGGTCATAAGTACTTAGCACCCTTTTATTTCAGGAAACAATTTCCAGTTGATTGATGAGGTTTCCATTTTTCAATTAGTGTCAATTACATTTCTTATTGCCACTAATTCTGTTTATTTCAAATTCAAACTCGCCTCCTCTAACAGTATATGATTTCCACATGCTCTAATTTGGGCTTTTATCAATCATTTTCACTATTTGGCTTCAACCATTCATCAAACTGATTTGCATGGGCCTGATATTAAATATCATGTTAAAATTACTTAATAGGTTTGAGTAATGACTGAACCATGCTTTCCTTTATAAAAACCTTTGGCATTATTTGGCATATACAACCTCAGCTGACACTAACTTAGCCAAACACATCTATATGTAAATACACAGAGTTACTCCAGTATACCCTGACTACTTACCTGGCTGAAAACATTCCAATAGTTCAAGATATACAGTCTGTTTTCAGAACTTGGGAGAATCTATGTCCATTCCAAGAACTATAGACTCAAATGTGAATCAGTTTATGTCAAAAAATGCACAAGGTTTTATTTCCTTCTCAAACTTCAAAGAGTTACTATAGTAAGATTGTATAATTCTGAGTAATTGAAATTCCAATAATGTAAATATTTTGCATCAGAACTGAAATTATGGCTCTTCCAAACAGGTAACTCAAATGGATTGCAGGGAGGGCGGGGGACCAAAAGCCTGCAGGTGAAGGAGCCCATAAGGCTGGCCACCTGTTCAGTGTGGTTAACAGGTGTATCAAACAGCAGGCCTTCCTCTGGGAAAGAAGACAAACTAAACCCTGCCAAAACACACAAAGAAGCAGCAACAGGGACAGAATGGAACACAGCATCTGCTTACTGGGACTTATGCAGCAGCCAGAAATGAGAAATCACAGAAAGGAAACACTTCCATGAAGAAAATTAGTGTTTCACTTCGTTAACCTCTGCAAACTTCATTTCCATGTCACTGTGTTCGTTCATTCTCAAATGGCTGCAAACACACATGCACTATGAGACAGACCACCACAAGGCACTGGGGCTTTTTTGGTGGGGGTTTTTTGTTGTTGTTGGTTCTTTTGTTTATTTTTAAATCAGCAGCTTTCAAGGGCTTTCCCTAGTGTTCAGTTATAGTTTCTGTCTTGCATCTCTTGACTACATTTTTATGGTTAAGCAGTAGATAAATCAGAGCTGTTTGTTATTATTGGACTCTTCTGTTGATACAGTTATAATTATTGCTTGTTTACTGGACATTTGATCGATTTGAATCCCTGAAGGTTCACAGACTACAGTATGTTATTAACTGACGGCATCCACACGCTTAAAAATTTATCATTTGCAAAAGATTGATCTAAAAAATCTACCTCTGACATTATTAGTTAAAATTGAAGAGGAAAACCAGACAAATTCAACATTGATGCCATTATTCAATCTATCATATACTACACAGAAGTAATGCTAGAAGAATACCCTAGAGCTTAAAATCTTTGTCCGTGTTGTTTTTGGTTTAGCAGATTACTTCAGTGTGTCCAAGGTACTATTTCAGTAAAAGAAAAAAAATCAGATTTTAAAAACATCTCCACAGTTTTACAGAGTTTACAAGCACAGAACTATTTATACAAAGTATGGGTACACAAACTGATAAAGTTTGATATTCACCAAGATATCTGATCACAGAAAAAAGGGAAATGGCTCCACAAGCAGCATGCTGAAAGAGATTAAAATTGCAGAAACACATGGCTAAATCATTCACCTGTGAGGTGCAGGCCACAGGTATATCTTGTACCCTAATCACCCTTTCCAGAAGGTTGGGTTAGCTCTTTCATAACTCTATGTAACAGGTTAAAAAAAAACCTCCTTTAAGTTATTATTTTGCCTGGAAAAAAACAAAAAACCCAAACATTTATTTGTTAAGTTATATAATTTGAAAGCACTATATGCTCAGTGAACACTTGCATTAAGTGGTTGTCTCTTAAGTCTGTTTCCTGCATAACATGAACACTAAATCAATCAACAAGATACTGTTGTCAGTACTGTCAGGATTTTATTTATTTTTGGACAAAGTATCTGGTCACTTTTAAGCACATATCCAGTGTAAACTTAAATACCAAACAAGCGTAAGCTTGAAGACTTTACTAATTCAGTCCCAAAACAGAAGCTAGAGAGACACCCAGTGGTACAAAACTGTGTGCGCACACCTACATATACATAAAATATCCTGTCCTCAATGCCTCAATGATACGTGTTTCTGGTTTCTACCATGAACACATTTGATTCCCTTTCTGAGGTGACTGAAAGTTAACTCAGCCTAAATTGACATGCCATAAAGAAAACCTGAAAACCACAACTGATCAATTAACATTGTGACTACTTGGACTAAATCAGTATGGCTACTCATGTATTTATACATCAGAATGTAATGGGACTGGAATTTTACTATTTTTAAAGAAAAAGTATATAACAGTTATAGGCTCACCTGCCAACGCTCAGTACTGAAATCCATTCCCCATAATTTCTCCATTGACAAATCTGTCCTCTTGAAAACATCCATCTTTAAAGAACAGCTTGCACTGACCTAGAAAATAAATACTTCTAACCCTTTTAAACAGACAAATGTCCACCTCTGTTTTCAAGTCAAAAGTTGAAACATTTTTCATATTTTTCTCCTTTATGTGATTAAACTTTTATCTTTGTATTGTTAGCGCCCACACATACTCTAGACTTTCTTTACTTACTACCTCAGCATCTAAACATTGACCCCAACTGAAGGGATTTACAAGGCACATACAAGGCAGAAATCCTAAAACCATTAAATCAAATTTTTCCCTATGGGCTCCGACAGAACAGAATGGAATCACAGTTTTTAAAACTCAAGAATCCGACTTTCACAGCAGTCTGTAAGCTCTGCAGCTATGCTACTTTCACAGGTAATGATCATTTACTATACTGTGTAAAAAGGGGAGATCTGTTTGCCTTCTTGTTCTGTCTTACAGCACGGAAGAGGTTTAAAGACTACAAGTTAGCCTATTTAAAAAAGGAAAACTCAAAGGATTGGTGGAAGCTCAAATCACGTATGATCCTCCAGTCAGGGCCCTGAGCACACCCAATAGGTCCCAGTTCCTCTGATGAGACCTACCTAAGGCCTCTACACACATATCTGCCCATTACTTTAAAAGACAAAATAACCGAAGTTATTTTAAAAGTACAGAAAGACTGGGCTGAATATTGAATATCTAGCAATACATACAGAAAAGTGCCAATTTTACTCAAGGATACCTATTTTAAAATCTCAGTATTAACAACATTCACGTGAAGATATTTTACTTTGCTTACTATTTATGTTCACTTAACATTGTACTGGAAACCCGGGCTCTTCACTGAGGTGTTAGAGACTACACAGAAACGACCAGAAGCTAAAGCGTTACCTTTGCATAACACAAAACCACAGAAAATAAAGCAAAAAGCGCTTCTATTTACAACAGCCTAAACACAGGAGCGCGGGCTCAGCCTCCCTTCCTCTCAAAGGACCGGACTTGAGGATCGTAGGAGCCCCGTCCTCACCCCTCCAGACGAGGGTGCCAGGCTGAAGGCTCAGTACCACAGCACACTAAGGAGGGGCGGGAAGGGGGCGACGGGCGGGAAAGCGCTG
>NW_010181742.1:0-2401 GCF_000695765.1 Mesitornis unicolor
TAATATAATAACATAGAATAAAACGTTTAATATTCCTCTAAAAGTAAAGATAAGCTCCAGGTATAGCTCTGAAAGGAGCATGCATGTAAATGCTTACTTGCCATAAGTATTTTGCCTTTGTCTCTTACCTGGCAGTAGAAAAATTGCACACTAAAGCTCTTTCTTGCAGGGTGTCCTTGTGTCATCAATGGAACGAGTTATAACGTGGGTGAAGTTGTGGCACAAGTACAGGATGGCGACATATGTATAACATACATTTGCGCAGAAAATGGTTCTCTAGCTGTTGAAACTACTTATCCTTGTCCAACATCTGCTACACCTACAACTATTTCACCCTCCTTTCCTACCAGTACTCTTACCACAACAGGTAAATAGTCAACAGAGATGTGCATCTAAAGATTATTTTTTTCAAAGAAATACTTCCAAGATAGAACGTACAAGTACAAGAGCTTATAGTTGACACAGATAAAGCAATACTTCTGAATAATTTTATCACACTACACTAAGAAAGATTAACTCTTTAAGTTGATTTACTTCTCATAGAATAAATTGCAATTATAAATGTACAGGATGCCTTCCTAATTCTGAAAACTATGTTAGCATCACAATATCCTGCTGAGATAGTAGAAATTGTCTCTCTAGTCTCAGCAAAAAAAATATATATATATAATTAGGGTATTTAAAACTACTATTATATTTTTTCTAAAGCTTGCAGATGATGCAGTATTTTTTTTTATTTCAGTTACCACTACAAGCCCTCCAGTGACTACAAGTAAGTTTTAAATAGAAAACTAAGTTGTTTAAAAACGTCAAAGGAACATTTAAAAAAATAGTAAATTAATGATGGCCATTACAGAAAACAGAAATAGTTGGTGTTTTTTTTAAATTGTAAAAATGCAATAAATATGGACAGAACAAAGAGCTTTAAAGGCTTTAGCTTGGTGATCTTATTTTGATACAAAGCTTCTAGTTGAAAAAACAGGTAGTATAGAACAAATGTTAGAACTCTTTTCTCTTAGAAAAATGACAAGTTGCAATGCCTTGCTCTAGTCCTTAATGGAATAAAATACAATGGCAGCCTTGTCAGAGTGTTCTGTGTAAGCTCAAATGCTGAATCTTTTTCTTTTATTACAGCTCCATGCTTTGGATTAGTCTGTGATTGGACTGAGTGGTTTGATGTTAGTAAACCTGAAGAAGATGGCGGTGACTATGAAACCTATGATGCAATAAGAATTAAACATGGAAACAAAATATGTGAAGCTCCTGAAAAAATTGAATGCAGGGCTAAAGATAAACCTGATGTGAGCTTAGAAGAACTTGGACAGAAAGTAGAGTGCAATGTGACATATGGACTAATCTGTAAAAATGAGGAGCAAGATGCAACTATATGGCAACTTTGCTATAATTATGAAATCAGGGTAAACTGCTGCGATTGGCTTGAAATTCCTTGTGAGACTGCAGCTACACCAAGTACAACACCAACTGCAACTTCAACCACCACCAGCACAACAGTACCTATCACCACTACAACAAGGCAGCCAACAGCAATTATCACCACGCCCATACCCACCCCTACCATCACAAGCCAACCCACACCATCGAGTACCACTACAGTAACTGCAACCTCTCCAGGTATTTAGCAGACCAACACTGCATTTGCTTTGCCGTAGGAGAAATAAAGGGATGTCAGCTCCATAGCAGATACTGATCTGGCAAAAAGTCTTACTTAAGATGTTTGGGAGCTCTGTCCTCCTGGTACAGACAAGGTTATCAGGAGGACTCATTCTGTGAGATTAGAGTAGGCCTCAATTTAGTTTACCGTCATTTTAGACTTTGTTTACATGCTCCTATGAAGAATTTCTCCTCTTTCTCCTCTCACTTTCCCTCTATCAATGCTAATGCTTGACCATGGTTATAGATCTAGGAAGGAAGGAAGGATTTCCCTGGCAGGATTTTAGAAACAGTTTGACTGTGCAGGTTGCCACTTGCTGTGAACTGTGGTTTATGGTTGCTGAGGTCCAGTAGCACGTGTGAATCTGTTAATCAGACTGATATTGTACCACATAAAAATTACAGGAAATTCAGGTATGAAAAAATTCCTGTGCATACTTCTTTACAGGATCACAGCTTCCCCCAGTAGTTCTTATTCCGCAGAAAAGTAAGGAGTACCAAGTAATAAGATAGGGATAAAAAGTTTCAAAAACAATTACTATTGCTCCTGACATAAAAATTGATGAGTACTTTCACGTTAGTGAGAAGTATATTACAGCAACACTGCTAGTCTCTTTGCTGGGAATCTCTTTCCTAGGAAAGGATAGCAATGAGCCCTGATTTGCACTGATTTGGAACATGTCATCTTTCTGGGGCCACAAAGGGAGGCCTAGGGATATAGGCCTTTTCT
>NW_010181743.1:0-636 GCF_000695765.1 Mesitornis unicolor
GCTCGGTCGGGCCGAGAAGGGCCAGGCTCCCCGGTGACGGGAGCCCCGACCCCTCTGCACCCCGGCCGACCGCAGCTGCCTTCCACTAAAAAGCCAGTTTCCACCGGTAGCCCCACGGTACAATAAGAGACACAGCCCGAGTACTCCTTTGGTGCCGGAGGCAAACCAACAGAGCCTGATTTTAAAGAAAAACTAAATACAAATCACAGGCGCATGTGGCTGGCAGCACTGTTTCTAGCCCCTGTGAAACACACCGCAGTGACTGGTGCCAGCACCAGTTTCCCATCTGAAGAAAAGGGAACCGAAACACGGGGCATGGGTGACTGACGGAGCCCTGGGGTGCATCACTGTGGCCTCCACATGTGCTCATGGCTGACAACACTTTTACCATCTCCCCTCAAAACAGCAGCCAGCTTACCAACCTTGAGTGATTACCATCACTATGAAACCCAGTGTTACAGTTCGGGTTTTTTTAATTATTATTTTTTTAATTGTATTGATTACTTTTTGTCTTCTTGCTCACAGCAGCAAAGGGGGCCTTTAACACCAGCATTCTTCTCCCACCAGGCTCCCGATCATTTGTAAAATCCCTCCAAAGAGGCCAGGGCACTTGGAATGGCGGGGGCCCGGCCGGCC
>NW_010181743.1:667-4002 GCF_000695765.1 Mesitornis unicolor
GCCGGTTGGATTTTATTGTTTTCAAATTTGGGAGAGGTGACTGAGCTGGGCAGCTTGCCACTGAAGTTATCCGAAAGGAAAACAAAAGCACCACGAGCCGTTTTCAGGAGAATACAATGTGACCTGCAGAAAGGCCATACTCTGACTCACTGGATGAACAGCGACAACAAATTTGGTGGAACTTGCATGAATTAGGATTATCTGCGTGAATAAAGGTTGCCAGGTTCATGCCCTAAATCCTCAGAATTTGTCAGCTATTCACACACACAAATTTTATTGTCTGCTTACAGGCCACAGGGGTATTTGCGAAAGATGCTTGGTAAGTGTGCAGTACAAGAAGAACACACTAGTGCTCTCTCCCGAGATCAGACCAGCCCACACACAAAACTTGCCAGCCAACTCTCATTTTTACAGGAATTTTGCCTGTGACCCTCCCTCTCACAGGCTCGCAGAGCAGGCACGAGGTGGGGTGACAGAGCTACGAAACTCCAGTGCCTGGCGCGTCCCTGTGCCGTCTTCCCAAGAACGGCCCTGATGTACAGAGCACAGCCGCTATTTTTGGACTCGCAAAAGCAGTTACTTGTCACACAGGAGACACCCACACTTCAAACTTGGGAAGGCTTTCCACTCTGTTCCTTGTAAGCAGCTTGGATTTTAGATTACAACTGGAAGCAAGCAAACAAAAATCCCCAAACAAACCACACAACTCCAAGTCTCTACACTTTTGCACATTATGGGTGGGAATAACAAAACATCTGCAAGAGAGCGGTGTCCCTCTCCCACACCTTCTGCAACAAGCTGCAAATCCAAAACCAGACTCCCTGCTGCTGTCTACCTAGGGAACCTCAGGTATACAGCAGGGAAGAAGCCAAAATGACCTTTGTTTCCCAGATCATCTAATCCTCGGGGAAGAACAGCAATGACTCCCTGCAGTCACGTGGAAGTCCACGTACACCGGCCTGAGCAGAGGGTGGATCCGACTCTGTGGTGCCTGCCCCAGCTCATGGTGTTTAAGGCAAAACGAAAGTCTGTGGCATTTGCAGTTGCTGGCAACGGCTCTGCCTTGGGTTCCCGAGCAGCCCTCAGCCCAGCTCGCTGCTTGCTCAGTATTTCTCTGACCTGCAGCTTTGGTCTCCTTCCAAGAAGGCTTCTAAATGTAGGTGAGGTAGTAATTTTAACAGATTAAACACTTCCAGAAGGCCAAGTGTGGAGCATTTCCAAGTTGATACAATAAGGACCAAATTAATGGAGAGAGCAAGAGTTCTAATTTGTAAAGACAAAGAAAGTAGTTAACCCTAATTCTGAGCACAAAAGCTATATTGCAGAAAGCCATCTCTGTAGGTAGTCTCTCAGTCCAGTTGCCTAATGACTGGTAACAAAGCACCAATCGTGTTTCTCTCTAAGAATTAGACTTACTTTTAGAATTATTAAGAAAGAGGTGCAAGAGAAAGAAGACTCCATATATTTGCAGAACAGCCTGGTTCCTTAAGAAGCCTTAAGATAAAATCCTTAAGGGTTATACCCATGGCACCAAAAGTATTTTTCTTCAGCTAGAGGACCGCTACCTAACCAAAACGCTGTGGGGAAAAATCTAGATTTGTTTTCACTTAAGCAGCAAGTCAGAACTGGGATGGTGTCAGACACATGCAGTCCAGCTGCTTGCCATTTACAATTTTTGCAGATGGTACAAAAGCAAGTCATGCAGAGAATCCAAATGTAGGTGGGAGAGGGGGAGGAATTGCAGGCCCACTTGAAAACAAAAAAATATTTGAAGTTAATGTTCATTACACCTTGAAGAGAATAAAAAAAAATAAATGAAATCCCATAAATCTAGCAGATTTAGACCAAAAACCAAGAAAAACTGAGTTACTCAGAAGGTGGCATAATGTATTCAGGGTCAAGAGAAGAGCGTGTGGAACAGCAGAAAAATACAGCGTAACCGAGCAATCCTTTGGAAATGTCCCACCTGAGATTCCATTAATGCAGAAACTACACAGAGCTAAGCACAGCTTTAAAAGACATAAAAGCAGCTAATCTTGACCTTACCCTGAAGTGATAGCAGAGGTTAATTTACACAAGCAGCAAAATGGGAGTAGAGGGAAGGAAGTGACTAGAGGTTATTAATACAAATGATCAAAGCACACACCAGGTCAACACAAGCTACTGTTTCCACCTCAATAAACGAAATCTAACCCAACTATAATGTAACTCTTGGGAAAACACCCATTGTAATAGTACAAAAGAATAGAAATAATCTCGAGGACTAAGTACTGAACTCTTAAATTCTAATTATACTTGTTTATTGGATTCTCCTGAATCCAGGCCCACCCAGCATGTGCCTGACTCAATTGCTATCTGAAACAAAGGCAAAATCAGAATACCACACAAAACAAGAAAAAAACAAAAGCAGAGAGCAGATTAACACTAACATCTTCAAAGAGTTGTATGGAATGGTCAATAAATGCAAAAGAACCTCATTATACACATTTAGGACAGGAGAAAGTATCTGTCCCCATATCAGATTTCTCCCACTTAAGTTCCTTGTACTGTGCAATACATTTCCAAGCCAAATGTTAAGACCTTTAATTTCTCCAGCCTCAAGTAGAGTGCAGTCCTTCTTTACATCCTCCAGGAATCTGTTATTATCACTTCCAGCACAGCCCTCTGGCTCACCCCAAACATTTGCTCCAAGGTACTGAGTCCAGTCCTCAGCTGGAGCCAGACCAAGCCCTCAAAGGCTGCACCTGTACGCCCTTCATCACGCATCTCCAGGAATGCTCACCAACCACGTGGCATTTGTCAATAGTGGCTGTGCCTCAACACCTTCTCTCACAAAGGCCTTGGATCCCTGCCAGGACGACCAGTTTCACCTCACTTTATTTGAGAAGGTAAATCCCTTAATGGCATTTCATTTTCAAGTTATGAAATGTGTTCTGCTATAGGCACTGCACCACAGGACAGCCCACAGTACGGACTGTCCTTCTAAGACTCATGGAGGGCTCAAAGAGGCAGTAGAGGTTTTCTTCCCCTGTTCTTGCAAGGCTTACCAAGGAAGATTCAAGAGAAACCATTCCTTTCATTCCAGACAGCTTAATCTTTTCAGAGGTCAAGGCTTTTGAAACAGCCTTCAACCATTCTACTGCTCTGCCAGTGCTTATCATCAAAACAGCACACTGGGTTTTGTTTTAACTAGCTGTTTCTTTATCCAATGCAAACTAATTAAATCAAAACAATAAAATACTATTCTGAACAGAATTAAACTCTAACACAAAATGCAAGAGAACCACCTGTGCTGCCAGAGAACCGTCACAGGGGGATGGACAGGCATCAGCAGG
>NW_010181743.1:4033-15994 GCF_000695765.1 Mesitornis unicolor
TCCCAAGGTAGACCATGCTGCCTGTGAATCAGAGCCCTAGCTTAGGGGTAGAATTTAAGGTCCTGCTGATACTACCAGAAACCCTGAAGTTACACTAGCAAAAACAGTAAAATAGTTTCTTTAATTTGGGAAGCTTATATTAATTTGGCTGGTATGACCAATTAGCATTGTCTCCACTGAGATGAACTGATGGCCTGAACCATGGCAGCAAGTCCTTTCTATGGCAGACTAAACCAAAGTCTGAAGATGGGGCAGTCATTGGCGTTTATCTCATCAATGCAGTGACTTAAGTACAAAGTTAAGCACACACATAAACACTTTCAGATACAAGGCAAACATGAAGTGCATACATAACCACCTCGTCTTGTAACCCAACACTGTTCCTCTGGCAAAGTATGTGAACCACAAGATAACATTCACTTGCACTGGTATTTGCCTTGTAACATTGAAACACAGTGCTGGAATAGAAGAGCTTCACAAATATAACTCACCTACAGAAAAAGTTTGTTAGTGTACAAGTACCCAACAAAACGGAAAAATTAAATACTACTTTGGTGGCCAAAACACACATAACTCTTAACCTTATGGTAACTGAGTGGTTTGAGAAACAAGTATTTGTATCCTTTCTGCTCTCCCAAAGTTTATTTATTTTTCAGTTTCTCAAACCTGTCCTGATGCTCGCACTAATTGCTTAGGACCTCTTATAAACAAGGGCAGGGAAAAAGAAAACAAGTGCTAAAATAGTGAGCAAGAGGATCGAAAAAGCTGTTAACGTTAGCTAAGAGAAACCAATGTAATGTCTGAAAGGAGCCTAGGCTTGTTCTTAAAGAGAGCAGTGTTCAAATGGGCTGCATTCCAGTAACACTGCTTGCTACTCCATGGTCTCTGGATGGTTCATGACTTAAGACATCATCTTACCTTTGGAGGCTTGAAAGGATATTCTGGTGTAAATGTGATGTCAAGAAAGAAAACCCCTCCTTCGTAGACTGAACCTGGAGGTCCAAGAATGGTCGATCTCCATTCATAGATGTTATCACCTTTGGGACCAGCACTAAGAGATAAAAAAACCAAACAGTTTAGGAATATTACCAGTTTAAATAAATATGACCTCTTACATTCTTCAGGTATGATATGGAAGAAAGTTTTCAGTGTGAACACTTCATTGCACCACAAGTAAAGACAGATTAGAAGCAGCTTGAATGCTTCCAAAATCTCAGAGACCTTATCAAGACTTGTCAGTTGTTCCAGACTGTGTAGCAAAGCTGAGGAACTAGGATTTTCAGCTTCTCTCTCCTGGTGTTTATATGAGCAGCATTGCCCAGAACTACTCCTAAACCTGCTACACGATCTCACACAACAAAAAAATTAGTTTCAAAGAACAAATTCCTTCTGTATTTCAGAAGTGGTTCTTTCAGCTCAGCCTTAATAAAACTGTACTACATCAGAGACCATAATAAATAAAGGAATTATGTTGATTTTATTTAACTTGTGTGTTCTTTAAAATTAAAATATATTCCTGTGTTATTTCTAAACCAAGGGTCATGGTGTAATTAAAGGAAAACAAATACATGACGATACTCTTAAATGTCAAAATTTTCTATAGTTTTATAATTTTGCAACACTGATTTCTAAAACGAAGCCGCACGAGCTCATCCCATTGATATTGCTTGTAGTGTGGAACTGCTTCTGTAAAAGGAATTAAAATCACTGTGTCAAATTAAAGCAGTGCTTTCTCAAATCAGCTTTGCCTAATTCCAGATTCTCCCCACTCTGCCAGCAGCTCACCAAAAGCAGTACAAACTAAAGGTGCTACAGAACACAAATATCTGCTTGTTGAAATTAGTTTTACTGAGATCCTCAGACACTTGGATTCCGCAGTGTGCCATACGTCACTGAGTATTTCTAAGTACAGCTCAACCTATAAAGCCATTAATGGTTTAGGACTCCACTGCTACATCTTTTTTTTTCCTGTGGTAGTATTTTATCAGTGTGATGCCAGAGCCGAAAATTCCCTTTGCATAAAGGGAGGTGCTGACACAGCTTTTTCCACCATGGATGTGCTACGACTTCAGAAATCTTCTCCCCTTGTTCTGTAAGGGGCTGGATTTTACCATCCCTAATACAATGAAAACCAGCCTTGCTCTTCTTTCCCCATTTTTTTAACAAGGCTAATATAAGACAGAAGGATAAAAAAAGAGTCTCTTTTCACATTATAACAGTCGTGGAGCACTATTACTTGAGAGGGCAGGTAATCCAATAAATTCAATATATACAGGACAATATGCATTTGATTAATGCGAAGGGAAGAAGAATAATTGCTAGCTGTTAGTAACAGCGTTACAAATAGAAATACAATTACCAAAACATAAATTCTCAATGTAACAACAGTGATCCCAGACTGGTTGCCCCCCCCCACCCCGCTCTTTGCAGTAGTGGTGAACACGTACATGACAGCAGGGGAATTGGGAGAGAAAGGGAGTTAGTTCTGTTATCAAACCTAAAATTTTATTTGCAGATTAAACTAAAAGTTCACAATATGTTGGTGCTACATAATTCAACAACAGCAAAGCTATGACTAAAAGCACGCTTCCAGGGGAAGGAAAGCAAGCAACAAAGCAATAAAGGAAGACAGGTTCTCTGCAAAGTCACGTACCCATCACTGGGGAAACATTTCTCTCCTCAAAAACACAAAACCCCACGCAGCTCAAGATCAGTACTAAATTCAAATAAAAGTCATCCCATCCTGAACACTTCTGGCACCCTGCTTCACTTTAACGACTTGTCCCCATCCTGTGCAGGTCCATATATTTGGGCACTCCAGCTACCACTTGTGCACTAGACTGAAAGAGCGCTCTATTTTGACAGGAAGCGTTACCTTTTCAAAGAGATCAGCTTAACTGTGAAATCTTGCTGAAAAGGACTCTCTGGGGCACCCTTAGCCACCCGTCCAAGGAATCACCTCTTCGCGTATGTATTAGCAACCTACTGACACGCTGTCGTTACGGCAAGTTGTGCTGGTGATCACCCTTCCCTCCTTCCCCGAAAGATGGGGCTCCTGAACAGAACAGGTCCTCGAGCTTTGTTAGCGCCGATTTACTGCTGGAATTTATATGGGAAGAGCTGCCAACGGGGAGCACTTCAGCGCTCAAGAAATGTGATGTGCGATTAGCACTGAATACAGTCCCCCGAACCAACCAGATATATTTCAACATCTTTGCATTTTATTTCCAGCTCCAACCCAAAGGACTGTCCATAAAAAAAATCTCAGAGAGTTAAAAATAATGTATTATTATTTGTAATAGTTTTAGAAATTTCTAGTATCCTATTAGGTTTCAAATTAGAGCTATCTCTGCACGCAAATAATATACTGCTAGACCTCCATATTAGAACAGTGCAACATTTTTGTAAGACGTCGGTAGGCTTTAACAGTGATGTACTAAGCCTACTTTTTAAGCTTTTCATATTTCAATTAACAGAGTGAAATAGCTGTAGAGGTCCAATTTTTACATATTAACATTGATTTCTTATAAAGGCAAGGCTGAAAAGGCAAGCCAGCTTCAGATGCAGTATTACTTGGATTTAACTCAGGATTAGGTAATAACAAGCAGCTCAAGACGACCTAGCGCCTAATAGAAAAGTGACAATACTGGACAACAGCATAAACGCAGCGGCATTAACTTTTGGTGGAGATATAAAAACTGTCAAAGGTTAAAGATTACATTCTTTGTTTAAAATCCCTGCAATTATCTGCTTCAAAAAGAAATTCACTGATGCATAGACACAGGGCTCAGAGGCACAGCTGCCACCTTGCCTGATGTGTGTCACCACCGCCCAAATTAAGCGTCTAGATCCACTAAGGCAACGTTCTGAAGCTGTCCAACACATGACCACCGAGAAGACAATTTTAACCAATTAAATAGAAACTGTTCCCACACCAAGACAAGAGTATGTCAGCAACAACTTTCTGTATTGAACTTAACAGCCCACAAACTCTTCACTTCCAAAGGAAGAAATGAGACCAAGACTGGTAGCACAGAGCGAACGATGACATCCTAAAGACAACTGAAAAAACGCCAAGACATCGTTAGCATTTCAGGCAGCAAAACCAGCGATGTACTCAGTGAAGATGTGCTGCACCCACTGCAACAACTGTTTCTGATCCTTCCCAAGTTCCTGCTAGCTTATCCTCTGGGAAGATGTGATGACAATCCAAAAAGTGTCTTGGTATTGTGTGTTTTGAGGACTATCTACCTTTCCAAGCCCAGAAGCAGCAATCTGAGTCCTCCTAGTTAAAGGCAAGGCAAAGAGAAAGTCTCGGCATAGGTGAGACCAAGCTCAATGCTCTGCATGGGACAAGTCTCAACCAGCCCTGTGTCACTTTGGAAAAACCTCACATTGTTGTGTCTCCCTTTTGCTTTGGAAAAACCTTATCTTGCTCTGGTAGGCGTCATGTTCTTTCTCAGTTTAAAAACCAAACAGGTAAATTAGCAATGCCCAAACTCAGCTCCCTCCTCTGCCCGGGCATCCCTGGGCAAATCACTCCAAGTATGCCTATGCCACGGAGGGAAGGCAGGATTTTTTCCTGGTGTTCCCCACATTCAGCCGTACAAAATACCCTGGGAACACACTGCTGGTACTTTCCAGGAAAACGACTCAGAAAGAGCCCGCTGTTTATGGCAGCTTGCTAGCACATTTGGAAACTACCTGGTCCTTTCGAAAAGCTGACCACATGAGAATATAAGCTTTTCCTCTAGTGAAAACACAGCCCAGTGAATACTTCAGTTCCTCTTCTTTGAGATATGGAAAGCATGCAATAGCAGGTCATCATAATGATAAAGGAGTGAAAAATCAGTCAATGCTACAGAGACACTAGGTTAATATCCTGATATACCAGAGGCATATATTCCTTTTAAAAGCTAACTAATTTAGCAGAGTACCTTAAAAATGCCAGATGTGGCTATTTGTCAGGGTGGTGAGAAGAAGGACAATTGCATGGTATGCTGAAGTAAGTAACAGCTAATGAAAAACTACAATATGTTTCAGTTAAAACCACAAACTCAAACTCCAACTACTCCATATCCCTAGATGCTATTTTTGAGGCTATTTTGCCCTGAACAAGAAGCGTCTGATGAAAGCAGCTAAGCTGTTTTGAAGCTGCACGCTTGTGGAAAATAAATATAATTTCCAAAAACACTGCAGACATGACCTTTTCCAAGGGACATAGCTCAAATCAGAAAGCAAACAGCATACAAACGGCACACGGGATTTCCAAGGTGGCAGAGAATCTAATGATCTCCAACGTAAAGCTGCACTGTTACAAACTGACAGCAACATCAATTTTTTGGTGTTGTTTTATTTTGTAGTAAGAAACAGCGAATGACTGAACATGTAACCGCATCTCGGTCATGCACACGTCACCTTACTCGGCAGCTTCAGGAAATATTTAGTTGACTGTTAGGTCTCTTTTTTCTCCTTTATTTTTTTTCCTTTTTAATTTTTTTTTTAAGATGTAAACCCAAAATGCATTAAACATTTTGACTGGCACGGAGGCAGTATATCATTCTTATATGAAGCTCTGGAGCACCCTGGTTTTCCCTCCTAATCCACTCCATTCCTGACCTCAGGGTAAATACGCTCTCTTTTCTGGTAGTCCACCAGGTACACACTGAGCTCACTCATTTATGCTGTTAGGCTGAGTCTGGTGCAGAGATTGCAGAAGTACCACAGAAGTCCTAAACCATTGGGGGGAGGACTGGGGAGGCAGGTGCAGGGTCTGCAAAGGAGCAGGACAGCTCATCTAGCTTAGCCACTGAAAAACACTCACTTGCAAAATCCCTCATTCAAAGAAATTTTGCTCTACAGATCTTTAAGCGAGCTGTATTAAAAATGGGAAAGTCAAAGAACAGTTAAAACCAAACAAAAAAACCAGCTAATCCTTTGGCCACAATATCGCGTCAAAAACTTCATATTAAGACATAGCTATTATTTTAGAAATAAATTGTCACCATCTGCACAAGCTTTAGCTACCAAAATGTATTTTTATTTTTATTACTATAGCACTGAGACACTCTATTTACTGACAGGAGCCCACGATGCAATCCAAAGACTCGTGTACACAACTTACAAAGGTTTTTCAATTATAAAACAAGCATTAAAACATTACACAGTTATTAGGAAGAAATTCAACCAGACAAGACAGAAGTAGTTAAAAGGATACCCTGGGCCATCCATTTAATCGTCATTTTTCAGTCAAGTAGTTTAAATGCAGGATATAATTCTATTTTGCCTCACATTTTTAGTCAAAGAATGGAAATGAAAGGAAAAGAAAGAAAAAACAAGTACACTACAACAAAACCCATCCTGGGCAACCATGGAAAGTTAAAGGTAAAATACTAAATCATCATGTGACTACAGGTATTTTTTGCCCAGTGTCATTACGCACAGCCAAGCTGCTCCTCTGTGTTAACATGAGCTAAATATGATGGATTTGCCATAGGTGAAATGCCTGTGAGCTCAATGAGAGACACAGGGAAAAGACAGCAAAGAGAAAAATTTGCAGCTGGCTTTAACTAAAACACAGGAAGGGAACAAAGGAGAGAAAGGAGAGGTAAGTGAGCAAGATGGAACATTATATTGCTACAGCAAGCAAGACCATAAAATAGTGATAACAAAACTTATTTCTCCTTCTAATGCACGTTCAGGGGCATGGTTTTCAAGTACAAAGCAGTAAATATTATTATTTTTCTTGTAACTCATTGAAGGTACTTTATTTTCTGCCTTAAACTTAAAATAGTAGTCACAATATTATTGCACAAAGGTAAGTACCTTACAAATCCCACCACATTTCTAACAGAGAAGAGCATGCACAAAATTTCTGTTTTAGCATCTGGGAAAGCTTTTCCATTAAGTATCAGACTGATGTAAAATTGGGGAGAGGTGGTCGAAAAATTGCACATAAATTGCACATAGCTTAAACTGGAGGATAAACGGTGCCGAGAATTACATTCTTACGAGGTTAAAAAGAAACTAAATAACTAAATAAGCTCTGATAATGGAGCTGATAAGGTGTTATGCAGGGATTTATGAGACTTCAAGGAAGACTGTTTCAGGGGGATTTCTTTGTGGGAAGAAGTAAAAAAAAAAAAGACTAGATTTTCCAGTTTATATAAAAAATACTTGGCAATAAGATCACACAACAACCAAGAGCCTTATCACTGCCAAGATCTCACTCTTTTCAATTACAACAGGAAAAGAAATGCTCAAGAGTACTTGCAAATTCAGGGCCTTCACCTGAAATATTTCAACCTCTGCAAAATATTACTGTGAAGTTACTATTAAACTACTTGCTGAAAAGGCCAGCCCTCTTGAATAATTTCACTGCAGAGTTTGATTTTTAAACCAGGCTTCAAAGATTTAAAATAAAATCTCAGTTAACAGGGAGGTCAGAAGGAGACTTGCGGTATTCTCAGGAGTGTGCTGCAGCTCTATTTAGTTTAACAATAATCACTTCAGTTTAGGAGCAAGTCCTCATAAAAAGGTTCAAGAGAAATTAATCCATTTAGCATTGCTTCCAGAATTGAAAATAAATCCAGTCTGCTCAGGTCTCTAGGGCTTCAGTTTCCCTTTGCAGTGGCTTCTTCCGAGCCTTCTCCACCTCAGAGCTCTGCAAGTTTGTCCCTGTGCATGGAGGAACGTTCCCAGTGCCCAACGTGGCTGCACAGAGGCTGTTTCTGCAAGTCTGTGGCTGTAGTATGTGCAGAAAATGCCAAACTAAGTACTCAGTGAAATTATTGCCACTTTATGTAAATGTTTTCCTTTTCTCCTCACAGTTATAGCTTGACACTGTGACGAAAAATTAAATAAATTAAAATGTACTGGCTTATACTTGACCTTGCATTTCCCATTAAAAGATGCCCTGCGCAAGAAACAATAAAACAAATTGGGAAAGAGACTGACTTGCCTAACAATTAGCAAGGGCTTATTTAAAATGACAAGAAGATATGATGGTAGAAACCGTGCTCTGCCAACTTAACCTTGTGTTATTTTTACATCAGTTTCCTTCCTGCCATTTGTCAACTGGACTATTAGCTGCCAACAAGGGGACAGAAATGCCTTCACATCATCAGACCTAATTTCCAAATTTAGTATTTCTGGCACAGATATGTAATTGACATTTGGTGAGCAAAACCAAGCAGTTTCACAAATGCACCATTTTTGCAACTACACCATTTGCATGAGTCCTCTCCACGTAGCAACAGGTTTTTGGAGGTTGGTATAGAAATACAGCTAGTAAACCTATTTGTTTCTGTAATTTCAATGCTTTCATAAAGCAAACATACTCTTAAAGTGGCTGCCCACATCAAATTATCAGTTCTGTATTTAATTTTATCCATCAACATGCCATTCCAGAATCATGCTGGGACCTACATCTGTGTTTCTGCCCTCCATGCCCATCTCCTGTCCTGCTTGTATCAGTGTGGGAATATGACAGGTGGTCTCAATAAACAGATATAAAAAGCCCAGCACACCATAAATATTTAGGCGCCCTGTAGTACATCAATTGTTTGGACCCACAGGATCTGGAGGCTTCTGGTTCTTCAAAAGTCACTTGCCCTGTTCGGGGAAAAAAAATATCCCACCTATTTTATATGTCTACCTATTCAGCATTGAGATTACATAGCACACTGGTTATATTGGACTTTATCATCAGTTTGCCCTATTGATTTCATTATAACTAGTAACTGTGTAGATCAAGAAATGCATATGCTAAGTAACTTAGATCAAAAGGGCAACAGCAGCTACAAACCAGCTTGGAAAAACCGGCCCCAGAATGTTAAAGATGAGGTAAGAAGCCTCACTTGGAAAGAAGCCCCCACTATGCCGAAAATTGAAAGCAGACAAGACTCCCGAACTTCCTCAAACTAATAAAGACATGGTTCTTGCGGCTTCATCCCACTGTCTCCTTGAGGCAGCTTTCTGGGGAGGAACAGGGCTATGTTAAAGAAGGCAGACAGCGCATTGCCAGGCTAGAGATACACTACCATCTCTCTTGCACTGAACTACAGGAATTGTGTTTAAACCCTGTACTCAGAACAGATGCTGCAGTATTTTAAGATTGCTGGTTCATATGCAGCTTTAAGTTTTCAAGAGAACATAACCTAAGGAAAAAAATCTGCTCATGTACCACATGCTCCAAAACTGATCTGCCTGTCCCGCCACCTACCTACCTACCAACTCAACCTAAAAACACACTACAAATTAAACCAAATCCATCAGCCAATCAATACCAACAGGGAATCGTCCCCATTAGATCAAGGACAGGTAGATTCAACATTACTCAACTGGAGAACCAGGTCATCACATCATTATGTACCGCTCCCCATCAGCATACCAATGCTGATACTAGTAGCATTATGCTGTAATCAAAATATATTATGTTTTGAAGGATGTGTCTTAATGAGAAATGTAACAGATAGAGAAAAAATAAATCTACTCTGGATGTCTTCCTCTTCTCCTTTATCTACATTAAACTCTTTACATTAATATCCTTTCCTTGCCATTCACTAAACAAATCAAGACCACAGCATTTGGATTAACCTATGTCACTGCAGCTGATAACAGCAAAATTACACAACCAACCACATACCAAAGTTTGGTTACTGTTCTCAAAACAACATCAAAATATTCTCAATTATGCTGCACTACTATTCTATTTTGGCAACTCTAAACTACTATCAAAGTTTCCTAGCAGAAAAGTCATTTGAAAACACTGCCTCTGAGATCTGAAACCGTAACACGCACAGACTAGAAATCTTATCTGAGAGATCTGAGATGCAAGTTTACTAATTTTTAAAGTAAAACAAGATTCCTTACACTTTAATATAGCACAGCTGCCAGCTAACTCTGTAGCAGTCATTAAAAATCGTTCCTATACCAATGCAACTTGTTCTCATTAACAACAGCCAGTGGAAACACAGCCAGTCACAATACCTAATCAGCATTTACTGTAGCAGTTACATACGTAAATACTATTCTGAAGCTGACCTGAGGGCAGAATCTTGGGGAAAAAACCCAAAAAGAAACAAAAACCCAGCAATCTTTCAAGGGATTTAAGAACAAATATACGCTTTTTCTTTCTTGTTAGCATTTTTACATGCACAAGGATAGCCTGAATAGGAACTTGCGGTGGCCTTCTGAAGTGTTGGGGGTTTTTTGTTGTGTTTTCAAAGTATTAGGAACATTACATTTCATCCACATTAGGAGCCACAAAAGGACTAAGCAGTGGTCTTAAATGACGTATACGGTTTGGGGGCCAAACCATAACTTGAAGTGGCAAATTCTCTTTTTTTCCCCAGAACCCTATTTGGCAATTTAAATTAAGTAACCTTCCCTCAAAGCAACAAAATCATTGACTTTCAAACTTCCCAATGCCTCCACTTCATGACATTTGTCTCAAGTATCTCCTGGATGTGAGGAAACAATAAAGCGCCAGGCAGTAGGAGTTTCAACTTGTGGCGTTACATCATTTCCACCTTTCATAAAAAACATGCCACCCTCACACACATTAAAAGCCAGCACTGATGTCTGCTCCTCCCTAATTTCTGTTACATTTCATAACTGCAGACAGACAGAGGAAAGCACACCTCTGACACATGCAACTGTTTTAGAGATAACAGCTGATATTTTCTAACCTTTTAGCCTGAGTGTTGTTAAAAGTAACACCTTACAACAAGAGTGACAAGATTAGTAGAGTTCCTGGGGAGGTTTTGAGAGCTGTCCATCAGTTTTGTTGTGCTGCAACCACATCCATGCAGGCGGCAACAGAAATTAAGAGGCATGCCTATGAAACCTTAAAATTGACACAGAGATAGATGTACCCTTTACACCTAATTTTACACTTCTGATTTTCTGAATAAAAACTGAGTATGTTACCTGTAAGCAGGAACAAACTGGCATAATAGCATGCAGCAGTATGGCAAAACACCTGGGAAAATTCAGAGCCTTAATGTCCATGCTTGATGTAATTTTACACACATACTGACATAGGAGGAGAAATAAATCTATCATTAGCTACTTATCACAAGGATTTGGGGTATGAAGGTAGGAAAAAGCACTGTAAGAACAAAGGAAAATTATTTGTTTCCGGTCACTACAGCTTCATTCACTTTGATTTTTCTCTCTGGAAGGCATTTCAAATATTCTGTTCAGTGAAATAAAGATGTTCAAACAGCAATACGCTTACAATGTAAATATATTTACACTATTTACATCATGCTAGAAAATTCCTCAGCCAGTCTAGGCAATCCTATCTGAACTTCCAATATAAAATAATTAAGAGAGATTTCTTCATTTAAGTTTCTATGCCAAGATCTCAATTCAGAAAGGTCAGTGAATAAAACCCCTAGAGTACACTTTTCTTCATAAATCAGTACGAAGAGATGAATTCCAAAGGCAGCTGACACTCCTATCATGAAAACAAACTTTTAATAATTTTTTGGTTTATATTGACTACTTAATCAAATGTAATTAAAAGTTATAATGAGACAACTCTCTTTTTCCAATCAAGGCAAACTACCTGAAAATAATTCTCTTTTGCTGAGCTTGTGCCTGTCACAGAAAAGTAAAACAGATCACACACAGAAAAATCATCTCAATGGTAGCATCACTCACAGAGTAGCAAACTAACCAATACTAACATGATTTTGTTTTAATTCACCCTGTATAAATGCATGTGAAACTACACGCCACACATGTAACTTACAAGCCATGAGTTAATGATGTTACACACAAGAGATCTGATCAAAGTCAACCTTAAGATTAAGTACTGGAGTAAGGCACTGAAGTATGTATGCACTTGTTTTCAGATTTAAGATTAAATTCTCTGAGACTGATATTAATTTGACAACAGCATTATGGGAAATACTTTTGGAAGTTACTCTTAAAGGTGCTTTTGTCACACAT
>NW_010181744.1:0-20611 GCF_000695765.1 Mesitornis unicolor
AGGCTGACCAGTCTATAGTTACCCGGGTCCTGAGATCCTGAGTTTATAGCAAACCAGTAAAAACATATGCTATAGTAGTCTAACACCTAGTATAAAATAGTATATTTTGTTCATTTGACCACTAAATGGTGTCATATTAAAAGCTATTCTAAGGAAAAAATACCTAGTTTTGGTCTGGAGACATAAACTTATAAAAATCAATGCCTCCTTTTGAGTCTTGTTCCAGTAGTTCATACTCTTCATTCTTAAGAGCTTTGAAAAATCAGTACAGTTTATATTTTCACTGAGCTTTCAGAGAATATCTGCAGGTTAGGATGTCCTCTACAATTGGGTGAACTGATTTTTCTTCCTGAACAAAGCCCACAGGCTTCAAAATCCTCAGAGAATGACAGTTTCATCTCACTAAACACCAGATAGGTCACACTGGGTTGGTATAGTAAGCTCCTTGTGACACTTGGAAGTTCTTATCCTAGGTCCAGAAGGGTACATTCCATGCTGCCCAGCTGCACTAATATTTTCTTATCCTTTTATTGTCATAGAGCACGTGACCTCTGTAGCTAAAATCTGGGAAATTCCTAATTCAGTGTAGGAAACTGTTCCCTTAGTGAGAATTTTTTTTTACATTCACACTGTAAATGTAATAATTTGATAGGTGTTTTGTTTTGACTTGCTTTTTCTCCAAGACAAAGTTTGAATGACTTTGGTTCTATTTTTTTTTTTCAGTTTATTCATTGAGAACATTCGTGATCTTTAAAAAATACCAATGTTATAAATACAGGGGGTGTTCCATACTGAAAGCCAGGATCACTGTCCACCAACCATATGAATAGAGGCAGAGTATCGACAGAGTGGTAAGGAGATTTTTGGCTAAGGCAGAATTTGACCCCATTTGCTCTTGCAATTTTATCAAAGTGGAGATGGGACTATGACAATTATTTGTTTGCTTGCAAACTTCAGACATTGAAAAAAAAACTTTAAGAACTGCATCCCACTGTGACTTAACAGGACCGCATGAGTTCAAGATAATAATTACAACCATTTGGATTTACAGAGCAAATTCACTGTATTTCTGGCCTTGAGAAGGAATTAGATGAGTTCTTTACACTTAGGAATGAAGCCTCACGCATGCTGAAAATAGTCTAAATAGTTTCAAGGACAGAAATCCCTTTGGTCTAAAAAAAAAAAAAAACCCAACCATTTATTGTTCTTTTCTGTACACTTCTGCAAATACTGAAAATACAGGCAAATTCGAGGTCTTTATCCTGATAGTTAAAATCTGCATGGAGATTTTTCCTGAGAGGAATTTTCAGTTTGAAGATCAAAGCCATCAGCCACAAGGAAAGCTCATGCAGATGAGTAGCAAATACGTCAGAAAGGTAAACAATTACTATGAAATTCAATGCGGTGGGAAATCAGAGTGGCCATGTGCCTTTTCACTCTGAAAACATCATGTGAAGCTATCCTTTTTTGATTCAGGTCATTTTTCACACAACACATCCACTTACACAAACAAGCCAAAGTATACAAATCATTTCCTGCAGATGATCTGGAAGCATAAATTGGGGTGGGGGGGTGGAGAAGGTTATAAGTCTTATTTTTGCATTTGAATATGTTCAATATTTTCAAATATTATAGAGATAAGCATGTAGAATATATAAAGATTCCCTTCCTCTTCTTGAGGGCATATAAGCATGAGTCACCAGTGCTATACTGCTTGTTACACATGCTACTACATTTATGCATAGATATCAAGTTATATTGTGTTGATTTTATCTGTCTTGCTCCATGAAGCTAGTGTAGGGACTTACTTACATCACAATTTGCATTTTTAATAAATTAAATTTCAAAATAGATGTGTGAGATAGGAAATGTCTATGCCCATGCTACATACCAGATACTGTAGCACAGAGAGGTATTTCTGTTTAGAGTTTGATTCCCAGTGATGCAGTGATGACTAATGAGATGTGTAGAAATGTCTGGACTCCTATTATCACATCCAAGCTTGGTCTACATGATTTGCTCCCAGTCCCATTGGCAGTGAAAGGAAGGAATCCCATTTCTTGAATGACTTCTTCTGGCAATCTGGCTGGTGGATCACCCATTTTCTCTCAGGTATGAGAAAAGTCAATAGCCACAGACAGTAAGGACAGCAAACTGAGAAGTTCTGATTATACAGTGCAGCCTTTAGCAACAGCTTGTTCTTGTTTTAGGGGAGGAAGTTGGTAAGAAAATACTGCATTGTGAGAGAAACTGAGGTTTGTCCACCGTTGTTTTCACATGAAAACTTTTTAGTCCAAGTGGTACACTTGTGTCTCCTTTCTTGCTGTGTCATGCATGGCTATTTTACATGATGCAAACTGACATGAAACTGTGACATTACCCCCCAGACTGTGACATCTTGTCAGCTGCAAGCTGTTACCTGGGAAGAAGAACATGCAGTTCTTGTAGTACAGGGCATGAACAATGACCCCTTCATAAGGTGGGACAACCTAAATTTCTCCATGTCACGTAGTGCCATGAACAAGGAGAAGGTATGAGGAAGTAAATTTTCTTTATTTCTTTTTATGTTGGTTTTTTTTTGAGGGGAGGCTATGTTGTATCTGTTTTGCAACTCCTAGCTGGGCTTCTGTGAAGAGCTTAGGGAAGACAGAAAGTCTCTGATATAGATGCAAAAGGAAGGACAAGGACTATTGCTACAGGAACATATTCCCCAGGAACTGGCACTTTTACTGTCTGGAGATGGTAAAACTTTTCTCCCCTTACACCCTCAGAGCAGAGGCTTGCTCAAGATACTAATTGATCTAGTTTGAAAAAAACTGATCAGTCCCCTTACGCCAGTGATTTTCATCTGGAACTCTTTAATTCTCTAAGGACAGCTTATACTCTAGTAAAGAGTGTGTAGGTGAGACTGCTAAATCCTCAAATTTTCCCTGTACAGCTTAACCTTATACCACACTGAGACTTCATTAAGGCCCTCCCCTTTAATCAAACAGATTTCATATGCAGTGCAAAGGCAGTGGATGTGTGTATACAGCTATGGATTTAATGTTGCTTTCATTATTGAACCTGGAGGTTTTGCTAGTTGACCGTATATCCATCAAAAATAGATTTCATATTCATTATGCAGTACAGCAAGACATGGATACTGGACTGGGAGAGGGGGAAAATAAAGCACAGAAGTGCTAACATCACCCTCCAGGAAAAACATTTTAAACGTTTAAGTCACTCTATTCCAGGAGGTGAGTTTTCAGTTTCTATTATTGCTTAAAATGACTAAATATAGAAGCAAATGAAAAATCTTCCACAGAGGGATGCTAACATGAAAAGCATCTTTTTTCCCTCACAGCTATGTGACCCTGCCTGAATGGAGGTTAAAGGGATGTAAGTAAAAGCAGCATATGATCGACAACTCTTCAGTTTCCTTTGAGGTACAAAAGGCAAGCCTGAGAGGTGTGAAGTTGACCTGAGTGTGAAAACAAAATTGTAATGAAATGTGAATAAAATGAAATGAAAATAAATGGAACATTCCCTAGATGGAGTTTACAGTGTCATCTTCAGCCCAAGTGACAGCCTGAACCATGGTCTCTGCAGGTACCTCTGTTTTAGCACCGCTGACTGCTGCTACCCACAGAGCCTCTTAACAAGTAGAAGCTGTTAGCTAAACTAATGAGCCTGGGAAGGTGCAATGAAATCCATACTTCACTAAAGCTTCTGCTGTAATGCCAGGCCTTTTCTGTTCTTTGCAGTGAGAGGTGCAGCAAGCCCTGCCTAGAAAATACAAGCACTTGCTGAACTCATTCCTGTTTTGGAAACCACGGGAAAATTTTCACAGCTTTGAATGAAGTTTGTTCTTGAAACTACAGAGAAAGGTGTTTTCTTCATTCTTTTCACATAGTTCTTATAATCTAGACAGCTCTGAAATATAGGGAAACTTAGGACTTCACACATACAGCCCCCTGCCTCATATTTCCCAAACAATTAATACTGATAATTTATATAGGCATTCATCCTAGAGCTGCTCGGTCTATTTGAAATTCAATATAACTTATGCATTTTAAGTTATACAATGACATATAAAATAGATAAAACCAGCATATTGCCAGCTTTTCCTTGCAGTGGATTAGGCAGGTAACTAGACCATCCTTGGCCATGCAATTAGGATGTTCTGCATTCATTTCATTTACACAGAAATGCTTACCCAATTTCACTGTTCCATGCTTTGTCTTCCTATACTAATATTATTATTTCAGCTGTTTTTTAAGAAAAAATTCCCACTTCACTTAATATATTCCTAAAATTTTTGCATTAAATAAAGGTGAGCTAATGGCATCTTGGTGTCAGATGTATTTTTTTGCATATCTGCAAGGCTAGATATTACTGTCCCACTGATACTAAGCTTGAAACCCATTTTGCAGTGAGAAGACACTAGAAGATGCCCTGTGGAGGAATTGTTAATCTCCATAAACTATATGTCTTGCAATACCTGGACATACACCAAATAAGAAAAACTTTTCCAGATCTACTTGTATTTTTAATCTAAGCTAGACATTAACATTATGTAGACATTGCTTGTGGATACTGTATGACCTGTGTAACAAATTTACATTATCGTAATGAGTATAAGGCTGTTTGATGTGTTTGTTAAAGCATCCTGGGGGCATGGGAACATGAAAGCCTTTCCGTTTTTGTTTTAAAACATCTGGAAATCTCCGCTTGTGACTGCAAAAGAAACTCTGGAAAATGTGTGCCATGCAGGTTCAAAAGTCAGACAAAAATATAAAGGAACAAAAATAAAAATTTAAAAAGTTTAGAAAAAGAAAAGTTCAAGATTGTTTCTAGTGCCCTACTTCATATTTTTTTTTATGTTTAGAATGGTTAAGACAGTACCATATGAGTGAATTTTACTATAAGCAAAACACAGTAACACAGAAAGGACTGTTAATGGTGCTTTCAATACAGTCTTTTTCATGATCTGCATGTAATTCTGACATAGAGCAGTGTTAAAGTCAACATGCAATACAACTTTTCTAATTTCTTTTACTACTAAAAATCATTATTTCTATTGAAAAACCTATTCTACTAATAGTTACTTAGAATTTCCACTACTGTTTGACACCAAAAATGCCCTTCGGAAATTGGAGGACAACTTAGCAGTTATTTTAAACACTTTATACCAGTTGACTTGCTAAATCAAGATAAATTATAGTCAGCCTTAGACATGTTTAAGAGCTTCTTGAGATCACAACCTACAAACAAATGAAACAACACACAGACACAGGGTATTCCCTCCCATATGCAAGCACCAGGAACAGTTTTAAAGTTGCGAGGAGACATTAGCTCTGAGTCCCCCTTGAGCATGAGGGCTTTAAATGACAGAACATTGATTACTAATTACTAGAATGAAAACTTGTGCTTTCTAAATGTGTGATAAACTGCTCTTAAAATATGAGAACCAGTAAATAGGATGTGGTTTTCAGTTACATATATTCTAAGGACTATATATAGTTGTTCTAGACTAGTTTTTGCATTTATTTTGCAAACTGTTTTAACACAAGACTTCACTGGAAATCACAAGAGTTGTCATTTAGATATTCCTCACATTTTCCTTTTTATCTTCAATATCATTCATGAGTCAATGCTCCTGCACGCTATTCACACTTTGGTAACACAGTTCTTATGGCCACAAGATAGAGTTTGGCAGATGCAAGCATTAAGCTTAGTTTTGTGATATAAAGGTGGGAAATGAAGTGCATGCACTTGTGGCATTTCAAAATGATCCATGCAGTGCACTGTTCTAGATTCTGTTGACTGGGCCAAGACAGATTTTCCAAGATCCTTTGCAGTTACCTGCCATTGACTGTGGAGGGGAATATGTTCTAAATACCTCTGGCTGCCTGGACCTGACTGCTGGGAAGAAGCATGAACATAGATGTGATGAGAGTTGCTAACTGCTGCCTGCCTTTTTTATCTAAATGCTCAATTTTGCATGATGTTTCGAAGGAGGTAAAATGCTCTGGGTTCAACCTTAGGAACATGTTGGGTTGAAAGCATGCCATGCTTTGCTAAATGTGTAGACTACCTCTGCAAGTACTTAAATGACATGCTCATAATGGCCTCTTGTTAACATATAGTCTATATATAAAGATTGTGCATAAGATGTTTAATATGTTAGATATAAACACTGCACTTACTGCCATGAGTGTTCAATAAGCTCCTGTGACTTTCAGGTTCCTCTCCCACCCCATCAGCCAGCCATGTGGGTTCCTGCTCATGTTCAGAGTGAGGTGACAAAGTGTTCTCTGTCAGTCATGTCTTAATCATTTACATAATTGACACATTTTGGCCTTTGTCATGTCTTTGAGTATTTTATTATTTATAGTTAGTATTTTAAAATTATCTTCTTCCCTTCCTCCTGCCACAAGAAAATGAGTGTTGGTACATTTTTATCACATTTACATGCCACGATTCTAGAATGACTCTGCTAACCTCAAATCTACTGATTATTATACAAAATTCAAAATTACAAAATACAAATGCTGTGTTCCAATCAACTTTCCAACCAACCAATGGGATATTTCTCCACATTGTCACTACAGCATTAAATTGATTCATGAGATCTGCCTGCAGAATGAACTGAGGAATATGTACAATGATCTTTCTGTTATGTGTGTAAATATTGGCTTAATTCTTTTTTTTTTGTCAGTGGCAGTTTGCAGCATGCAGATGGACACTGAGCAGCCATTTGGTAGTCATATTGAAGATAAAGGTGGAGTCATGCTTGGGGTTGCAAAATCATCAGTTGCATGTGTTGAATGCTCTTCTGCTTAAGGTCAGGGTTAACTCTTCTTGCAGTGTTTTGCATATGATATATCTGACAACTTGACTTCCACGACATTCTGCTGCATGGCTGGGATAGTCACAGTTCAGTGTCATGGACTTTATTCTCTCTGCAAGAAAAAAAGAATCAGAACATCTGTGGTAAGCATTTCTGTTAATACTGCAGCAGACTGGTGGGTTAGCAGATGGTTTATACTGCGTTTGGATGCCCTTTTCACTGCTTTTCTGTGAGTAGGTCATACGGGCTGATATAGCTGCTTGTGTTAAGTTCATTGCCACCAGCTGCAGGGGCATTTGTTTCTTTTGCTCCTTTTCCCTTTTTTTGTAAGCAGGTGACTTGGGGTCAGAACTGGAAATCAGTAAATTATTTATAAGGTTTTTAGCACTGTAATGCTCTAATTACCTGGTTTCTTGGTCCTTCTTTTTCATTATTGCAGTGTGACAGACTAAACTGAAAAAAAAATTGGTCTCTCATAGTTCTTGAAGCAGAAGCTCCACATTAATAACGATGAAAGTATTCAGTAAGCAGTGTGTGCAAATTTTTCTTCCTTTGAGATGAGTTTTGCATATCGGTAGCACAGGAACTTAAGTGCTTGCCAGTAGAGGATAAGCCATGCAATTACGGTACTCATTCTGGACCTTTTCAGAAACAGATCTTGTCACCAAATCACTACGTTTTCGTATGGATTTGGATTGATCCAAAGAAGAAGAATTTCATTATAGTGATGTGACAGGATATGCACAGATTTTATTCAGTCTGTGTACCAGGGAAACAACCTTCCTTCTTAAAACAGGCAACTTTGTAATGTTTACAGTGATGTAACGTATAATACGAATTAAAGGAAAATTTCACATTTTGTTGTAATATCATATAGTGTTGTCCTGCAAGGAACTGACTGCCTTTAACTTCCATTGTCTCTATCTGAGATATAAACTTGTATTTAATTGTGACATTGTCTTCAATGTAAAGTAAGAGTTGATGCTTCCAGAAAAAAATAATTATTTATTTATTTTTCTATTTTGGATTACTGTTTTCTTTACTCTGCAAACAGAAGAGTTATGCAGATCATCCAGTGTAGGTGTCAGTAAAACTGTTTCTCATGGCAGTGCTGGAATGAGTATTTAACACAGAGAAATGCTAGCGAAACCCCAGAAACTGTATCTTGCTTCCCCTGTAACTGTTTCCCCTACTAATGAAGATTGCAAATCATTTATGTTTTAAAATATTTGATTTTATGGTGTTTATTTTCAGGACGGGTTGGAAAGCCACCATATTATGGTAAGATCACGCAGTGCTGGAAATGTGTGCAAATAGCTGGGAGAGGGAGTGGACTGACAGAGCCTTGTAAAAAACATCAGCCTGCCTCTCATATGTGTGCCTGCTTTAGCTTCCACAAATCTTAGTGGTTGTTGTAGCGATGAGTTTTATGACCCTTGCTAAGAGAAAAGTGAAAAAAAGAAAAATAAAATAAATGAATTATATGGATATGCATGCTGTAGTGGAAGGGATTATTCTGTCTGTCCTCTTTGTGTCAAAACTTTTTTGGTCTGTCACAGTATCATGTGTGGAAGAGATGAATTTTTAAATCATGTCCTGTTGTCTCAAAAACTGGGACATATGCTGCTGTCCTACTTCAATATAATAACCTATTTCATCATTCAATAAGTTTCTTTTCCCATAATTGCTGATGATTTCTTCAAGACCTAGACCACATCAAATAGATTTTGCTGAAGGGTTTGCCAAAATATGCTACAAATGATTGTACAACTTATTTTATAAGGATTAAAGGAAAAATAAAATAAAAAAGAAAATAGATATTATTTCAAAAATAATCTTTACCTTTGAGTTTTGTTAGCAATCCTTGTTTGATATAATCATAAAAGTAGTACTAACCGCATTATTCAACCCCTCCAACAATTTTGAAAATGCAAACATCATACCCTTCAGTATAAATCTGATTTTGAGAAACTAATTTAAAAATAAGTATTTCATAAATATATTTTAACATTACATTACCAATATTTTTATACTTGAAATAATACTCGTTTTAGCACATTACTTCTTTTTTTTTGTACAAAGACATTGTATGTAGAAAATTCATGACAAATACAAGGACCTTGAAGTTCAGAGTACTAATTCAGATTTGCCTTTTGACTGTGCTTTTGCCACTCTTGGTTTTTTTCTACTGAGAAGAAAAAAGTGTTTTTTCTTGCTGACTTATAGGCAATATATTCTCCTATTTATTTAAAATTTTATACTAACATCCCAGCTTACTTTGCTTCGAGGTTGTTTTACTTTTTTAAAAAAATGGAACTGCCTATAATTTTCAGGAAAAAAGAAAAGATGGCACTAAAAGAGAAATTTTGAAGCTATTAAGACATCAAGCAAATAAGTAAGTCCGAAGCTCACTGATTTCCTGACGCTGACTCTAGTTTTGAGAAGTACATATCACACAAAGGAGCCGTAAGATTTCCAGAAAGTGTTTTTATTAATTCTACAAAGACACTACAGAGGTTTTATACTCTTTTTCTAAATATATGTTGTTTAGGTTCCAAATTAATAGTGTCAAAAGTAAAAGCACAAGATACACCAATTTTTCTTAAAATCTTGGTGCTGTAAAAGCATGACCCTGCTCAGTGTCTCCTTTCTGCTTGGGAGTCTCCTTTCCCTCTTCTGACCCCTTGCAACTTCTCTTCTCCCAAAAATTTTTGGCCATCTGCCTGTGGATGGGTGCTGGGCTGTCAAACAGACATTCCTGCAGTTGCATAGTGGACTGGCAAAAGACAGGTTATTACAGAAACAAGAATAATAGTTTAAAGCTACTTTGAAATTTTCTTCCCTAAATCATTAGTTTCTATGCTGGAAGAAGGAAGTATGTTGGAGCATAAAGACCTTCTGTACTCATTGAACTTGGGGTCACATTAATAACCATTATGATCTAAGTGGGTATATCCTTTTCTTGAGAACTTTTTCTGTGATTTCTACTAGGAGGTTGTGTGTATATTCGTAGAAGAAACAAATAGAATACCCAATAAACTGTAAACTCCATTTTGTCCATAAGTTTTTTCCTTCTTTCCTGCTTTGTTAGGCACATTTGTGTAAGTCTTAACCTGTGACAGTGGCTGTTCTAATGCAGGGCTTTCCCCCCCAGCACGCTGCTGTGCAGCAGGAGGTACTTCTGGTGATGATGTGCACTTCAGGTTCTGCTGTGGCAGAGTTGGTGCTTGTATTTGCACTGCTGTAGTCCTTGCTTAGTACAAGAGGGAAATAGAGGTATAGGACTTACTGTGCGCTAGTGTGGAGACTGAAAGTGATGGAGGGATCGTGATGCTGTGTTATAAAAATGATTCCATGACATTATCATAGGAGATCCCATTGCTATCTCAGGTGTCTGGGGTTTTTGAGAGGTGGTTTTGACTGGCTTGTGCTTTAGAAATGTCAGTTCAGATACCTGGAGATTTAGGAGAATCAGCGGCTTTCTATAAGGAGAGTTTCTCAAAAGGGAAAGAAGCATCTTGATGCGCCTAAATGTCTTCACTGCACATCACACATCCAATGGCAGATGTTCTCTTTGTTTCTGTCTACCAAATGGTGTGATGAAGCAGGCAGGGAAAGGGAAGAGGGTTGGACAAGCAGCTCAAGACAGATGTTTTATAAGTTTTAAAATATTTAGCTCCTGAATAGAATTTAAAATATCCTGCTTATTTTTAGATTTTGTGCATTGTGTGCATTTTGGGAATATTTCCACATGATAGCATTGAGAAGAACACTTTCCTTAAAGTTGCCATAAAGGGACTTTTTGAAGAAAAAGAAATATTATCATGAATACTGTTTTTGCATACTATGTGAAGCTATTCAGTATTGCATGTTTGAAATCAAATATTGCATCTATTAGAAATATTAAAAGTCTCTGTAGTAGTCACAGTTAAATACATAAATGTCCTATTATTTTCTTTTCTTTTCCTGGTACATGAAAAAAAAATGAATGTTACACTGGTATATTAAAAGCATGTTGTAGTATATGACCTGGTTTTAGCTGGGTGGAGCATACTAACTTTCTTCCCACAATTGACAAACACAGGCTTGGCTTTGCCATAGCAAAACTCCAGCTGTAATCCACTGTATTCCACAGTTTTAGAGAGTATTCAAATAGTCTGGAAGATCAGAATTAATCACAAATTAATCATTACACATTTGTTTGTCTGTGCCAGTCTAGGAGATTCATGAGGAGTGAAGTGCAGTAAGAAACCAGACTGCAGCCGTTCTTGAGGAGCTTGAGTTACAGTCCATGCCCAATTGCTACAGCAAAGTGAAAACTTTAAAAAGTTTTAATTTTTTCACCTTCTCAGAAGAGGTAATATGCTTAAAATTCAGCTCTGCACTAGATTTGGGTAAGCTGTGTGTTCAGGGTTGCTAAAGAGGAGCGTGGCTGAGAAGGGCAACCTAATCTTACGTTCATAAAAGGTTTGTATTCTGTGTTTTACTTCATTAATGATGTGAATTTGGGCAAATCAAAGTTCAGGTATCAGGACTTTCAGAAGATGGAAAATGAAATTTTCACAGATTAGGTTAAAAAGTTAACTCAGGTAACGTGAATATTTTAATACAAGCAAACATGAAATACAACTGATACTTGTCTCTAGTGCAATGCCATTTTGATAAGGTAAATAAATTATGAAAATCTTCCATTATTCTCAAATGAAACATTGCAAAAAGCTGGGGAAATATCTTGTAATCTGATAGGGATACATTTTTGAAGCACTTAACAAGTTTATTTTTGCCTTTGACCTTATGTAATATGAATGCAGCACCTTTTAGAGCAATATACATTTTGTTTGCAATTTCAGATTATTACAGTAAGGACACTTTTTTCTCACTAGGATATTTTAATATTATTTAACTTGGGTAGAGCTAAGCTTCTTTGAGTGACTTGATTTTCAATTGTCATATCTTAATGCAGTAAGACAGTATAGTATTTCTGAATTTTCCAAGAACATAATTTTTACTGAAGTCATTGAAATATTACTGCAATGGTTTCACAGTTGGGAAACTAGCAGCCACATTCCCAGACTTAACTTGTGTTGAATGTACATTACATCTGAGAGTCTCATCTTTTTTAATTAGTAAAATTTTCATACAGGACGAGTAAACAAGAAACCAAGAGAGAATGCTAACAGCTTATGTTTCCAATAGCATGAAGCTATGTATAGACATGACATGATGCATCCACTTCCCCTGTGGAGCAAATATTTGTAATTGTCAGGATGGTTGATGAAATAATGATCAGTTTTTCTTTGGTGCAGTTTCAGGGAGAAGCCATAATTAAATATGACAAATACTCTAAAATTGACTCTACTGTCTATAAAAACTTCAAATAAGTAACCTCAGCAGGAGAGGCACATGCTAAGAGATTATTTCTTTTTGAAAGGGAAGCCATATTTCTTTGAATGTTCACTATACTTTTGACAATAAGTAGTGACCTTTAAGTGGCATTTTTAGATATTTACATAATGATTTGAAATGTCATTGTGTGAAATAAAAGGTAGCCACGCTAATTGACTTACTAAACAGTTCCATCAGGCTTTTTATTGAGGGAGTTTTTTTGTAAAACATATTAAGTGACAGTTACATCTCAAGATTTTGCATCAGAATAACTATGTTTGTATGAAACTTCTTTAACTTGCACATTTTTACTCTTTCATTCCACAACACTTTTTATCTTCTAAGTGCCTCTTTATTTGAAATTTCCAGCAGACTGCTCATTTTCAACTCAAAACATGAACAAGTGCTGGCTGTTCATGGCCTGGTACCATCTTCAAGTAAAATATGTCATTCACAGATGAAACCCTAACTTGGCAGAACAGATTAAAAAAAAAGCAGAATGCATTCTGCACCCAAATCTGCTCTGTGACTGGAAATGGGTGGGAGGAAGACTTAAACTTCTGCTTTATTTGGAATTTTATTATTATTTCACAGTCCGTTTATGATGGATTTTGCTCTGGCTTTTTCTCCTGCATCACTAACCTCAGCAAGTGCAGAGAATTACATGGTTCAGGGTTTATGCATCCTGTTAGTTCTCCAGCCCTGCTATTCCTTTCTCAAGTGCATGCAGAAAGCATGAGAAATTCAGCTGTCCATGAAGCGGCCCTCCAAGCCAGGTGCACCTGATGCTCCACAGTTAGTTGCAGACAGCAGGGAATGCAGGGCTAACTGAAGAAAACATCCGTCAGACTCTCAAACCACAGAATGGAACAGGTGTATTTTCATGCTGCAAATGAATCCTTCTGCTAAAGGCAATGCCTCCTGCTGGAGTGTTCCATGGAGGAAAGCAGCAACAGCATTTAGCCAGAGCCATAGGAGTTACAATTTACTCAGCAAAGATAGGTACTGTTGAGCAGCCAGTTGTAACCTGGCTTTGCTAAGTCAAAACAGGACTTGAAAGTAGCTACCATGTCAGTGTTGGGCTCCTCTGCCTTCTGCTCCTGCTCAATTTATCTGATAGTTACAGCAACAACCAGTTAGTTCTCTGTCTATACATGTCCTCCTTTTTTCTGTTATAATGTCATAGAATCACAGAAGCACACAGAACGGTTGAGGTTTGAAAGGACCTTTGGAGGCCATCTTGTCCAATCCTCCTGCTCAAGCAGGGCCATCAAGAGCTAGTTGCCCAGTACCAGTACCTCCCAGACAGACCCTCCTGTGTTTTAGGTTGCTAAACGTATTGCTGCAGCAAGTAGAAGCAGAAATGTAACCTCTATTACACCTACAATCTATAGAAAAAGGAGAAAAAGGCCATCTACTAACTGAAAACTTTGTACTCTAAGAAAATGCCGCTGTGTTTTCGTTGTCAGGTGAAGGGTTCTTTACATGTATTTGCCCATGGGAAGTATTAGTGGTGTGGCCTTGTATTTCAAGAAACCTTTCTGTCAGTCTTATTTGTTGACTCTGCTTAGTATAAAAAGGGAAGAAAATAGAGTTGTCTTCTTGCTTCTGGAAGAGGATCCTACCTCTGCACATGCCACAACCTCTGCCTTTTTGCCTTCCAGATAATATACCTTCAGTTTATGCAAATGGACCTTGCTACACTGACTTCTGTAGCACTGTACTGTTTTCCACCATCCTGTCCCTCGGAGTTACAGACTGATGCCTAATAGTTATTTGATATGCATGTGCTCACATAATACACTTACAACATAGTGTTTCTTGCTTTCTGCCTGCATCTCTTTGTCTTGAGATTTTTAATAGAAAACCTTCTTACCCCACCAGCAATCTCCAACATAAAAAAGTCGCTTGTGGATTAGATGCAGCCTTGAGTAGAATTGGCCTAATGTCAATTCCAAATTTATTTCTCCTTGTCTGTGTCTCCAAGGATAGTAGCTGCAGAGGACAGAGGAATTCTTAATGCTATATTTCAGAACCTTGGCTCTGCTTTGTTAACTCCAAAGATGTGTGATATATATGACAAAGACTGAAAGCCATTAGAGCCCCACCTTCAGTTGACAGTATCATTTTACACATTAGTTTACTGCCTGCATGTTATATTTTGGAAGAGTAGGAAGCACATTGATTTTAACTTGACTTTGTTCACTTAGCAAATAGACATTGTGAAAAAAACTCAGCTTTACCCAAAAGTATTATCTTTAAATACCAAAGATAATTGAGTTAGGCCCTTTGTGAAAAATGGATACAGAACCATAGTGTGAGTGTTGGAGGAGTTTTCCTAGACTTTACTAAAAACATCTAAGTTAAAAAATAAGCTGTTTTCTGATGCTATTGAAATCTCTGAGACAGCAGTATTTTACTCCTTCATCAGGACTGGTGAATGTAACTCTCAAGTATCATTTTAATTTGTTCCGCATCTTCCATCCTTCTCTCTGCGAAGTCTTTATGTCATTAAAACTCCCATTGCTATCACAGCTGCAACTAGTGGAGCAATGTGGGGGATGAAGTAACTCATAGCTAAGCCACAGAAAAAACAGCTGAATTCCAAAATAACGGGGTAAAAAAGATTTCCTAATTTGAACTAGACTTTATATTTTTCAAGTTTTCTTTTTATTTTGGAAATGTGATTTAGCCACAAGAAAGACAACATTCAGTGACAGTGATCTTACAAACACTGGGAGGACTGTGACTAGTGCTTTCATTTTTAGCAGGGTCCTGACTGTACTGTGATATGACTGACAAAACACAGACACACCGAAAATGCTGGAGGGGTTTCCTTTGTCCTTGGCTGTTATCTTGTAATCTATGTAATCTATGTTAGAAAAATGATGAGAGACTCATAAGAGGATTCAGCCTCGACTCTTAGTGGTGGATCTAAGGTGTACCTGATGATGTGAATGTTGTCAAAACATTTTCCATTTCCCTTCTGGCACAGGTTTTAGTTGTGCATAGTTTCAATATCTATTAATTAGAAGCAACTCAAAAACAAATACTATGAAGACTGGCAAAGGTTTATCCCTTTACTTGAAAATAAATAAGTAATAAGCCATCATGAATTAAGCTCTTTAAAATGTTTAGCTGGACACTAGCACTGTGCCCAGTGATAGACACTGAATAAGTTTCTATAAGTAGTATTGCCAGTAGTATATAGTCTAATCTGCAGTATTTAGGCTTTCCTAGCACTGGGTGTTTTTAGAGAAGGCCCCCCTTGTTGTTCTGCACCATGCCAAACTCAGCGGTAGCGTCCACTTTGGGCAACTACTGACTTGGTCTGAGACTGCAGCGACATTTTGAAAATTGAGCAGGTAATTTAGAATAAAAAACTGTGCTGAAAACATATCAGGAGAAACAGGTATAATGAAGACTGATTGATTAATACAATTAAATGTGGCCATTTTGTACATTTGTTTGGTGTCCTTAGGCTGTGATAATTCTACAGTTTGTGTAGCTGCTTTCGCTATTTAATGCTAGATAATTTAAAAGAATGGATTGATCTATTGATGTTTATAGCAAGGTAAGCATTAAAATACCTTGCTTGACTAGCTAAGGATTTTCTGTCTCACTGAAGGTCTCTGATAACTGAAATGCAACTGATGAAAATTTCCCTCTTAGTTCTTCTCTAAACACTGGGTTCCGTCCTGCTTTTTTCACTCACTTTGTGAGTCTAGCCGTTTTCTCATTTGCGTTTCTTCCAAATATCAAACTAAAATGTTCCAGAAAAATGTAGCTTTAAAAGTACTCTGCATTAGCTGAATGCAATAGGCCTGTAAGCAGTCACTTACACCAGTGACATTAACCCCATCTTCTTTAACACAGAGAAATGAGAACTAAGCATATGATCTATGAAATCCGGCTGTCTTGTCTCCTCCTTGTAGCATAGATTTTTGTTCACTTGTTCCTATATTGAACACAGATCACCACGTTTATATGGTGTCTGGGCTTCAGACAAGACATCTTGTCCCTATTGAAAGAGTTTAGAGGTGGAGGATACACTTTTCCTTCAGTATTTCCTTTCAGTGGTTAACTACCTTCATTGCCAGCATATGTAATTTCTTTTTTGAAATAGTCTAGCTGAGATTTCAAGTTATTGATTCTTTTGTAATTGGTAGACTCTCGGAAGGATAACTGTAAGGCTTAACATTTCTGACTTTGCCTTTGAGCCAAACTGGGTTAAATTCATTAAGGCCCTCTTTACATAGCCTCTTTCCTCAGCCCAGAAGTCTCTTGCCCCTCAATGCTTCTTAATAACCTTTCTAAAGTATGTTTTGAAAAGGAAATATGTTTAATAAGGAAGTTCAAGTTTCATCCTTGCCTATGCTGTGTGCTGTTATGAAAGAACCACTCTCTCCAGCTTGCCATTCTCTCTTTAACCATGCAAGGTTCATGTTAATTATCTCAGCCTGAGCATCACCCTGCAAACTGTTTTTCAAGTTTTTTTGTCTTCTGTGATTCCTACATCTTTTATACAATAGAGCATCTATATAACAATGTGTAAAGGAGCATGCACTAACCTCTTGGGAGGACATGCTTGGATTAAGTTATTGATGAGAAAGAGAAAAAAAAGGAGAAAGAACTGAAGTGCTCTAATCATGTGCATCTGTCCCACAGGCAGGTTATTGGATACTTGTGAAACAGTGGTACGGTATGGGCAAGGTAACTCTTAAAGAGTTTAAATTTATTAGCTCTTAGAAAAGGAAATGTGTTCCATATGGTATCACTCGACAGGTGTCACTCTGCACATTATTGTTATGATATCAATTTTTATGGATAAAGAACACAATTTTCTGTGTTTTGCCCATTTCTATTCTGTTTAAAACCTTGAAACTTAAATTCAGAATATGCAGCTTTCATGACATTGGATTTTTTCATTCATTTTCATTGCTAAATTTCTTACTGTTTAAACTTTCTTACTGTTTAAAGAACTGACCAAACTCAAACTGTTTTGTAAGCTTGAGTATTACTGGATGGACTGCCTTTGATAAGTGCTATCTTACAGGGATGTTGATACCATGGGATTGTTTTTGCTCCCTATCAAAACAGCATGGATTTTTTTTCTCACAGTGTTGCTGCTTTTTATTTCTTTTTCTTCAAGTTCTTTAATTCACTGACAGTTTAACTGATCAGTGTGACAAAAATACACTTTTAGTTTAGCCAGTGACTCTTATAAATTCTATAGGCTGAAGAAAAGCATCTTTTCAATGGTTCTTTGAAAACTGAGATTAAAAGCTATCAAAGAATAAAGATATTTCTTGACTTGGGGGTATGTTTTGAACACATGGAGTAGAAAAGGCTCATACAAATCTAGTTAGGCAAACACTTTAGTTTCCACAAACTCCCCAAAAGCACTGTAAATGAAACTGATGTGTCTGAATTTTGGAAGTTTCTTTGAAGTTTGTTTCATAAAATTGATATGTTTTCAACTCCACAAGTCTCCACTATGTGATATTTTTAACTGTCAATGCTCTTGCACATTCTTGTTTCCTGACAGCACTGTGGTATCACTGTCATGAATCAAGGGCATGCACTGGTGATGATCAGAACAGCTTAGTCAGAAAAGCCCCTGTATTACAGGGACTGGGCAGGTATCACTTGAGAACACGGGGATTAATGGCAAAAGGCTTATTGCTTCAGTGACCGGTGGAAGAAAAATGAATTGATAATTAAAAAACCAAGAAAGTATCCTGTCCTTTGGTGAATGCCCTTGTTCCTTTTTCAGCTGTAGGACAGCAGAAGAGTTAAAAGCAGATAGATTAAAAATAGATCTGTAGGTGACTTTACGTACACTCAAGTCCTCTTGCATGATAACTAATACATAATAACTACAACCAGATTAAGAATGTGCATTCCTTTTTTTCAATAAATATAGTTTCTATAGATTCCTCCTACCAAAAATTTACATATATATTTAAACAAAATCAAAACATTTTTCATTGTCCTGAACTCAGAACACTTTACTACAGATTAGCTCAAATTAATCTGGTATGTCCACTGTCTCTCTGCTTCTGCCTACCCCTTTACTTTAAACAGTATCGTAGGTTGCTATCAGTGTCTTCTGCTGGAAGAATATTCCCTGACAATGCAGTACATGATACCACATGGGTAAGCAAGGTCATCATAAAGGGTGCATCTGACCAGTTACCCCCCAAGGAAAGCATGTGGAAGTTGCTCGAATTCCTGAGACACCCTAGACACAGTATCAAGCTGACTAAAAACCAAATCTTTTGATGCAGAAGTGTAACAGCAACTTCATCTGAATTGTCATGTCATATGAAATGGAGTGAGTTAATATTTCTCTTATTAGAACAGTCAGTTCTGCAAGTTGATATTTTGACCTTACCTTTGTCCCTTTTTTAGGGAAAATTCTCAAAGCAAAATTTATCTCCTTCGAACATTCTACGTTCTCTTCTACCTTTCCTCTCCTGCATACAGGATATTATAATACATGGGTAAGGCTCAGTCTGCCCCTACCATAAAAATCTGCTTTTCATGCATTTTTCTCTTCACTGGCCAGACACCATTGCTTGCACTTATTTCATCCTTGTCAGGTAAAAGAATTTACTGCTTGATTTAAAAGTAGTCCAATTTAGAGCTTCCAAATATGTAAAATGCAATGCCATTCTTACCCTTAGGCTTTAGGTCAATGCCTCTGTCCACCTTGGAAAATAGACTTCCTTCCTCATGGTTGTCCTGTTCTTTTAGTGTCCTAAAAGGATTACAGAATGCTACTGCTCTCAGCAAAGCTGCTTTCCTCTGATGTCAGTGCTAGTCAGCTCAGTTTGAGGACCTTCAAAATGATTTTTAGTCTCAGTCTCCTTGTTTGGAGGGACAGAGACTATAGGCACATAGGAATTAAAGCACTTACCTCTCATTACTTGCCATCTTTTCTTCTATATAATTTTATCAAAAGTCCAAATAACAAAAATCAGTATTTTTGCTCTTAATACTCAGAAAAGAAGCAGAATTCTGTGAAGACATTGTTGAGGTCCAAAGTTGCTGAAGAACCTCGCAGAAATGAATATAATGAAAATTCAGTTTTGTAAAAGCTAAAGAAATTAAACATTAAAAAGCTGATAAAAGCATATTATAATGATATACAATAGTCTTAGAATTTGTTTTACTCTCTTCTCCTCCTTACTTCACCTGCATTATTCAGTGGAGAGGATGGTCTTTATCTGGAGTTGAATCAAAGCAGTCTATTATTTCTAAGAACTTTTTACATTGTTGTAGGTCCTATTTAGTAAATACAACAGACTTCCACACAGAGACATTAACATAATATGGTATTAGCCCAAGATTGTTAGCTATACCTCTTGTACAATGTTCCTATATGATCCTGAGCAAGTCACTCAACAATTTTTTTTATGGGATCACTAAAAGCAGGATTTAGTTGCAGTACCTAATCCAGATACTTCCAGAGGAGGCCTGGAACATAGAATTGACTATGCATCTTAAGGGTGAAGGTACAAGCCGTGGCCAGTTTCTCCTTAATCCTGCTGTTGAAGGGACAAGGCTTAGGAAGGAGCCAACACATCCTTTGGGTCACCAAATGTTTTCATTGCTGGTGTTGTTGACAGGGATTTGACTTTCATGATCAAATGAACCTTTTTAAATACCAAAGACTGATGGAGAGAAACGGGATCCACCAAACAGAGTAGAGTAAATGCATCTTTGCAAAGAGGCTAGCCAACCTGCTGTGGGGAGCTTTTAACTAGGAATTATGAGGGTGGGAGCCTACTAGAGTGAAATAATTAAGATTATTAAATTAATAATAATCTAAGTGATTATTGCCCTTTACTGAGCACTCATCAGACCGTATTTAGAATATGGGTTCCAGCCCTCCCTCTTTAGTACAGTAAACAAGTATTTTGCTTCATGGCTTGGACTGGAGAGAGTGCAGGAGAAGCCACCAAGGTGGCCAGGCCCTGGGAGGAGAAGCTCTGGGACTGGGGCTTATTCAAGCTGGGGAAGGGGTTTCTTGGGGCACCACCAGCAGCCCCCAGCACTTATGGGGAGAAGACTCAAGAGTTGGAGCCAGGCTCTTAGTGACATTGAGAGATAAAAAGAACCAGTGTGCATAAATTTAAACAGGAGAGATTCAGACTAGATCCAAGGAAAATTTTTTTCACCCTGAAGAAAATCTGGGTTGCCCAGAGAGGTGCCATTTCCATTCATGGCAGTTTTCAAGCCACAGCTAAATAAAGCCCTAAGCAACCTGGTCTGATGACAAAGCTGACCCTGCTCTGAGCTGGAAGGCAGATCAGAGAGGTCCTTCCAACCTGAATTCACAGAATCACAGAATCAATCGCTCAGTTGGAAAAGACCTCCGAGATC
>NW_010181745.1:0-12448 GCF_000695765.1 Mesitornis unicolor
GTTCTATTTAGCTCAAACCAGGACAATATCCTTTTGATTTAATAGAATATTCTAATTTTTCACCCTCTTACTGTCACAATATGAATTGGAAGAATTCAGCATGACTCCAATATTCTGTCTCTTTATCAGTATTTCATATGATTGAATCTGAACCATATCTCATACATATGATAGACAGCTGACAAAGAATTTCATCTTCTGAAAGTACTCAATAAGCATGTTCTGCTTAGAATAAGTTAGAACACTCATAACCCAATTCCACTTCTAAGTTACCTTTTCAATTATCTGGAACATTGCACTCAAAGACATTCTAACGATACAGACAAAAATATTTTGGCTTAGTATGTGAGTCAGCTTTAAGGCAGCTTTTAAAAACTCCCCATTTTGTCTTTTTGTATGCATTTCAATGTGTTTCAGAGAAAACCTGAGCAGCATGTATGCTGAACAGCTATTTCTTCTAGAAGTCAGTCCTGTACTTAAAAGGGAAGAGGTGATCCTTATACCTAAGCCATCATCAGTGGCAAGAAATAGCTGGGTGAATGAAAATTTAGCCATAGAAACATTTGTGTGTTTTTTACTGCCATTGCACAGGTGCTTTGGACAGCAGAAACTGTCTGTGAAATAGATTTTAAAACTTTGTTACCTTTAATAAAAGACAGAAAATAATTCAGCTCTTCTCTGGTTGTGCCTGTTTGCAAAACTGAAGGTTGGGAGAGCAGACGCACATAAGTAGGCTGCAATACCAAAAAAGATGCACTTTTCTTTCCAGCTGTGGCTGCACTTATTAAATAACTTACAAAACTATGCAAAGAGGCACCAAGAGAGATGAAAAATGGTAAAGAAGCAGCCACCACATGCAAAACAGTGAGTGAAAAGGGCCAGCTGGCTGGCTTACACTAAGCAAATCTGTACTGTCTTCCTAAAGCCTAACTACTGCAACAGCCCTGCAAAAGAAAAAGTATGTCAACTCTCCAAGAGAGGTACAGAGAGAGTTATCTATGTGGTAGATTAATAAATTACCTAACTGCTTGTTAATTACATCCTTCCACCACTCTTCTTCCCAAGTACCCCTACACTATCAGAAGCATAATCTCATAGTGTAAAAAAGGAAGATTACATGATCACTATAATAATTATTTTCCAACAACAACAACAGAAAAAGCTAGGTAGGTACTCTTATTTGAAGCCATCAATGTGCAGAGAATTGTAATTAATCTTTAGGTAGCACTGCAATTTATCTCAGCTACTTAAGTATCATCGTAATTGCAGGACCAAAACAGGAACCTCTTGGCTTTGCTTAATGATTTCCTCATATACTCTTCTCCCGAGACAAGGCTCTGATCTGAGAGCAGAGTTGTGAACAAAATTAAGAGAATACAAATGAGGGCAAGAGCAGAGATGGTCCTAATGTCTTGTCCTGAGCACAAAAAAAAAGGTTAACCTTAAGTAGCTGTTCATTGGACTGCTAGGAATGAAGACAACTATGACCACAAGGTGCAAAAAAAAGAATATGGCCAGAGACCAAGGAAAGGCTAACACATTTCATTTTGTATTTGCCCTCACTTGCTACATTTGTTTGGTTACAGAATAGCATTGTGGGTTTTTTTAAACATTTACGGTAAAATACTCTTTAGAATAAGCTAAAGGCCAATAAAACCTCTGTTTGCTCCCCCTTTCTTCTCCTTGAAGATCAACTTTATCTACAGAAATGTTATCTTAAGTTAATAACTGACTAAGAAAAATGAAAGGGCTCAGCAGGAGAATGTGCTAAGTAATTGGACCCCAGTTCCCACACCTCTCCCTCTCTACTAAACCTCCTCTGTCTCTGCTAAACCAATACATTCTGAACATCAATCACAGCTGAGCTTGGACAAAAGAAGTAATAACAATAATAATTAAAAAACCAAACAAACAACAGAACAAACAAAAATCTCCCAAGAAAACTCAGACCACGTTTGCAAAGACACAATTTCCTCTGATTTCAACCACTGATTCAGTCCTTCACATATTTATTAAAACCTTCTGATGCACAGTAATTCCCCCAAAAGCCCAAATTTGCTTTGTGCCAACTCAGAAGTAAGCACCTAAAGACAACCACTAAACAAGCATCACTCTGGCAAGACAGCCTACTGCTATGAAAGGAGTTAATTATGCAGAAAGATTACTACATTCACATTTGTCTATCTGAGGAAATTGAATCATACTACTACTCCAGAATAATCACAGAACTATGGCTGTATCACAAGAAATTCCTGTACAAAGAGCTTCAGAATAGAAGTGCATGAATATTCTGGGGTTTGTTTTTCTGCTATGGCTTACACTGCTTCCAGAATAACATGAACTAAAGAACAATTAATCTGGCTCATTCTACATGAAGAACATGCACTGGTGAATCAAAGCCCTGTAGTCACTCTCAGAGCTGACCCAACAGAACGGAAAGCATGAGTCCTCCTCCTGCAAAGTCAGCTAACTTTTCTTGAATGGTCAAAATATTGGCCAAATTTATATTAGTATATTTTTTGCATAAACAAACTCTAAAAATGTCAATTGATCTTCTAAATCCCGTATGTGAAACTGATATGGGTTCTAAATAAGAAGGGCTTATCTCACCACTACTCTTCATACTCCAGAAAACTTCTTTTGTTAAAATTATGTATCAGCTGCTCAAAAGTCTATAAGAAATGCAAAATGGACAACTATAAAACTGTTAATATTTAGCAGGATATACTACTGATATGATTTATTTTTTTTAAGCAACCCAAAGCAAATTTCCACAACATTGAAGAATTTTCCACAGGTACACAAACCAGAGCTCCTGAAACCTACTCTATAATCTTCTGATAAAATTCTCACTGAATTTATCTATAAAAGAATTGGGTACATCTTAGCTATCCCAGCCCGTTAAATGAGGGAAGAGATCTAGTGGGGAAAAGAGAACCCCCTGGTTCATAAAAAGCTCTGTTTCGGATGATTACATTTGGAGCTTATGAGTTCATCACGGGTCTGCACCTAGATCAATACTTGTAAAGTGTCTCTCCTGCATGAAGGATTCTGCAATCAAAGAAATACATTCCTGATCACATGGGTACACTGAGTAGCTGCTTCTGTTTTCCTTGTGTTTTGTCTACACTGGAAAAATATTCCAAAATATGATAGCTATGAATTTGAAGCACAATAGCTGTTCCAAAATAGTCACCCATAGGACACTGTTACTGCAGTCTAGGGGCATTCAGCAGGGGTGATTTGATTTGAATTTTTTTTTTTTGGGGGGGGGGTGTGAGAGAAGGAAGGAAGTTAAATTTTAAAAAGCTTTATACTGCAAAGATTATTCAAATCCACTTCCGAGTGCTTCCAGTAGGAAGCTTTCTCAAGACAAGGAGTGTTACAGTGTTTCTTTTCTGAAGTCCAGGTTTACTCTGCTAGAATGCCATAATTAAGGGTTACAAGGTTAAGCAGCCCTTCCAATGGAATACATTTAGAAATATATGCCAAAAAGACAGCATGGGAACTAAAATATCCTTTCCAGTTTCATTGTCACAGAGCAGACCTAGACACAATGACAATTATAATAGCAACCTGACACTTCTCTAATGGCATTTTTCTTTGCCCCTCTGTTCTTCAGGGTGCTCTGTTTGAAGGACAAAAACCTTTCCTTTCCTTTCCCCCGCCCCCCCCTCCCCACCCTTCCACCATGGGCATATATGAATTATGGTAACACTATAAAAATCATGCATAACAGACCTAATGTTCAGGCTTGCCAGTTGCTCCATGAAAAATATAAGAGTGGCTGTAATTTTGTAACATTTTCTCCAGGTTATGAGTTCAGCCTGCAGGCTCTTCAGTAACAGTTTAATTCCTGGATCTACTTTAAATAAATAAACATGCAGGTTATACTTCAGAATACCTGCTGACCTGAAATAGTATACAGCCTGTCTCCTCCAAATTCCATGCTAAAGTTGCATGCTGTTAGTGTTGAAGAACTTTGTTTCTCATCCAGGATCTACTATTTACTTAAGAGTGTCAAGGAAGATGCAATTACGGAGCACTCAGAAGGATTCAGGATAATTCATATTAAAAGGATACAGTATATTTGCAACAAGCACTTTAAATTTAGCTAATTTACATATTATCTTCTTCGCTTATTTTCTATCAGTATTTGTACTTCTCCTATTCAGAAGCATTTTATCCACATGTTCACATCACTCTTGCTTTATGCCTTTTGTGGTGTAAAAATCCTGACATATTTTCACCCTGAAGCTGTAATCATAATTTTTTGAAGTTAACAGGCACAGAAAATGACAAAAAAGCCCATAAATCCTAACACTTGAAGCAAATGCCTGGCAAAAGTTTTAGCCCAGATGTATGCTAAATATAGAGGTATCAACTAATGACTACACTACAGTAGAATTTTTTTTCTGTTTTTAATTAAAGCTGCAATAACAGAGAGTTTATTTCTTCCATAGTCATTCTGTTCCTGTCAGTATAAGCCATCCTATTGTAACACTTCAGCATGGGAGAAAAGATATGAATGCTCTAATGCAGAAGTATTACCAACGCAGATGGATCAATCTTCTAAGCACAGAATAACACACAAATCACAAAGCAGGTAAAACAGAGTATGTGGAGAAAGCTAAATAAAAACAGGTCAGTGACTCATTTCTGTGGTCCTCTACAGCCATTCTGGTAGAGATAATTTGCCTGGTGAAATTTTACTGATCAATAGCTCCAAGGCAGCTGTGACTTGGTTCTGTGACAGTCTATTGACTACAATCATTTTTTTTCTCTTATTCTAAATGCCATACTTTTGCAGCCCCACCCAAGCTGCAAGGTCCCATGAGCAGCTGTTGACATTATCTCCTCCTGATTGTGACAGCTCATCATAAACAAGTAGTCTGCTTTTGAGCTTTTTTTTTTGTGAGGTTCTTTGAAAAAAGTCCATACAGGGGAAAGAGGGGGGAAAGAAAGATCATCAGTAAAAACTTGGTACAGAATGCACATTGGCACTTCTATCATGTATTTTCATTATGATGAAAATATCAGGATCTCACTAATCTGTATTTTCTTACCTGATCAAATGCTGTTATGTTCTATTGTATGTTGTCATTTCATTCAACAGAATGCCTTAAGAAATGCCCAAAAACAATGGGTTTGTGTTGCTGTTGTCTAGTTACATTTCTAAAAGCATCTCTCTTTTCCCTTTTTTATCAAACTGCCATATCTGAACTCAGATATGCTAGACCTTCATCCATGTTTAAGGTCAATGACACATACGTTTTTTATTTATTGTTTTACACTGTGTTGAACAGTCAAGAATTTGAGAAACAGTCCTGAGCTACAACCATGATCTTCAAATGTGTCAAGGTAAGAGCCACGCTGCACCATGTAACCTCGACACTACTATATCAGAAATGAAGACTGAACTGTTTTTCATGCATCAACAAACCAGATGCAGCAGAAGAACAGTGCTGCTGAAACTTTCTTATGAACAGACAGTTGTCATGACCTGGAAAAAACTAATTCCTTTTGATGCAGGTAAGAGACTTTTCACGCATGGCCTGGTGCACAAATTTATTCAAATGGTTTTATGATTTAGGCTACTGCCTATGGAATCCTTCAAGGAAGCTACTGAGCACCATTTCATGAGGGTCATTAACTAGAACGGACCTGAAACGCCACAGTTAAATCTACAAAGAGCTCAAGACCACCTCTATCCAAAAATCAGAGGGACTTTTTAATGCTGATTGATGTCAATGAAAGCAGAGTGGGATTAGAGCAAAAATATGAACCAAACTAACAGTCACACCTACAGATGCCTTGTGCCTTGTTTGGAGTCAGTCAACAGCTGCACAGACAAATTCTAGTACCCAAAATGAGTAAGACAAAAATATCTATTACAGAGATTTTGCATGTAATCTAACAAATGGTCTACTAGATTCAGTGTAGTCATCTATCTCCAAATCCCAGTTTGACCAGTAACATGCTCTATAACCCTGGATAATGCTGCTTTACACCTTTGTTTCCCCTCTTCCTCTTATGTCTCTCCTGCACATTGCCCAGCCCTCACTTCTATGCAGCACACTTGCCATGAATGAAAATAGCTTACGATTCCAAGGGATATCGTTAACACAAATAATTCCTGTAATTTGTAGAAATAGTTGAAGTTTTAAATTCATTTGTGGACTCACTAGCTACTGTAACTAAATGTAAGATTTTACTTCATTTAGAAAAAAAGAAAAGGCTATCAAAGAATCAGCTCCAATCCACACATTTAACTCTTGTCTCACTTCTCTTGTGCACTCTATACACTTGTGCAGTTTCTCTATGGAATTACACCTTGTATTGTGGTACTCTGTCAGAAATTGTGCTCATTGTACACAATTGTGCTGTGGACTAGTGTAATCATCACTGAAGATTACATCCTGCATTTGTTAAAATCCAGCATTATAAAGAGGACCATCTCAGGCTACTCAGAAACTCCAAGTACTTTCACTTCTTTTTCCCCTTCAAGAAGTGAAAATACTCAATACTGAACTATTGACAGTTAATAGTGAATATAGATCAGCAATCTTAACTTCTTAGCCACCCATTTTATACTAAATATGTAGTCACAACACATTGTCATAAAACTAAATCTTATGCGCATTCATTAAACTGTTAATTCAAGGTTCCAGGAACTTCTGGCAGCAGCACAGGATTTACTGACTTGAAGCAGGATACATGGATATTAAAAGTAGGCAGTGGCTATGATACAGGAAGATTTTGATGGACGCACAATTTCTTTCTTCTGTCTTTCCTCTGCCTTTCCTGGTTCACAAAAGCTGAGAGCAAATTAAAGTGCTCAGCTTGTACAGTTCATCAACAGAAACTGTAGATCAAGTAAAGCCTTCACAGCATACCCTGTTATCTGAGCTGGATTAACACTATCTGGACTGGTAAATTCTCTTTCCACCCTTGCTGATTCAGTGAGGAAATTTAAATGAAACTGCTAACTCTAATGAGCAGCACAACACTGGTTGTCTGAAGTGAGCTATACACCACTTACAATCAAACTGTAAACCAGTCATTTCACTTCACTGATCTTGTTCAAGCATCAGAGTTTAACAGACAACTCATTATCCAGCCCATCACACTGCCTGTCTACCTCTCTCCTCTAATTGTTTCAAGACACAAGATGAAGGAACTCACGCTATCTTATGCAACATGTTTTCTGAGTCTCCTTGCAAAATAAAGCAAGCTGCTGTTAACAGTGGAAAGGGGAAAAAAAACCCCTCTAAACCAGAAAAACCCACTCTAGCTGGACTTACAGCACCTTTAACAGTGCTATCATCAGCAACAGTTACAAATTCACCAACATGTCAAGGACTAACTTCCAAAACACGATCCCCTAAAATGGTATCTTTTATCTGGCATTTTTTTCATCTGAAGTAAATTAACTAGCAGGAGCCTCACTAGTAGAAATGGAATTAAAATAACCTAACCCTGACAGGGATTTACCCATTTTATAATAGCAGTTGTATCCTGTTATTTGTAACAGGAATCTTCTGACAGCCCACTGCTGGAAAGCACACATGCTCAAGTTAGGGAACAGCACAGAAGAATCAGCCCTTTTCTTCTGTTCACATACAAAACTGCCTTCAGAACTCCTCTCCGTCAAACCCCAGCAGAAATACTTGATGAATGGGCCCGAAGAGAGCACTTCTGCTTGCCTTTGGCTTCAATGACTTGCAGGCATAAGACACTCCATCAACACCAAGAGCTGGCAGCTTGAAAGGCGGGAAGGATGTTCACTGATAGCACACATCTGCTTAAACACAGCATTGGTGCTTCAATCTTTTTCCCATTCATTGTCCGAAGGAACGACTGCATTGAGAGACTCGCCATCAACAGATGGTCCCAGGCTAAGGTGTAATCAGAAGCAGCTTGCTAAATTTACACCACACAAATAGAATTACAGGCTTTTACTGAATCTGAACTGAATTGGGAACTTGGGTCGTAGAGTGTTAACACAAGCACATCGCAAAACGATGATCTAAAATTGTCAGCAAAAATCAGCTCTCCACTGAAGTTGCATATTTATACTCATGCTGCTTATTGTCTCAGCTTACACAATAAATGCTTATTTTGAGATAATTTTTAGCTGCATTCTAATCAAGTCATTTACCTCCTACAGTCCTTTTTCACCCTCAGGATACACTCTGCTAAAAATGTTTTCATGCAAAACCCAGACTTTCATCACCTTCCACTCGTGTGTATTTCAATACATAGATTTTTTGTTGCATTAAGAAAATAAAAGCTACTATTAAAACTGAAAAAGCCTTTACTAAGAGAGATAACTGTATCATAATATAGGATTGGATGTGTATATGCCTTGAAAGCATCATTACCTTGAAGTTATTTGCTGTTTTGTGGAACACAACATTTAAGTTTGGAATCAGGCCCTGTTAAAATTTACTAATAGCAATTCCAAGCAGAAGCAAAGGAAAAAAAAAATTAATTTCAAATGTAAGTTCTGCACCGTGATTTAATACTTGAATTTATGTTCGCTGTGCAGAAAACAAATGTTTTGTTTTTAAATAAAAGTTTATACAACATTACGTTACTGGACAACTTATGCTAGAGATGTTACCTATCTGTTGACTTAAAAGACAAAAGTAAAACTTTAAATATGCTAACTTCTCATAGTATAATTGCATATAAAAGGATTTAATAAAAATAACAGCCTCATCCTCCTTAAGTGAATCCTTTAGCAAATTGTACCAGAGAAAAATCAGTTCTTTTCTACAAACTGGCATACATAAGTATAATAATACCTAGCCTGCAAGTAGGCTACAGTAGTATAACTGCAGATTTAATCTCGCCAATGGATTTCATACAGTAACTGTATGCAAAATAACGTGCATTTGTGTGTCAGTAATCAGATAAATTTCATTTGTAGCAAAACCAGCAAAACTGAACAGCATCTTATATACTAATTTGATCACTTGAAGGGCAAATAGTCCAGGTGATAAAAACTATGGAATACCAAAGTCATGAGTATCATCACTGAAGATGACATGCTAATGCTGTACTGCGATTAAAAACTACACATATGAAATATAGCATTGCTCCATTTTATGTGATCCTACTGCCTTCAGATAGCAAAATCTGACTTAAGAGTGAAAGCACAATAAAAGCTAATTTCTTTAAAGTAGCTATAAAATAATTAAGTACCTTCGTTTGCCATGTAAAATTTAGGCTATTTACACAATTGATAAAAACAGCCCTCTGAGGCTGTAGTTCTTCAGCAAAATAAGGTTTTTAGCAATGCTGTTGAACTAAAGGAGTTCCTAAACTTCTGCCTCAGGGCAGTGGACTGACCCCTAACTGTACAAAAAACCTTGGTTTTGGGGCTATGAGGTGGACCTTGATGCAAGATTTGGTTAAAGTGGCCCGTAGCAAAGTTTATTTTAATTCAGATCAATCCCTTGATCCATTTCATAGTGTACAAGCTGTCAACACCACTGAGAATGACAAATGCTCAACTACAGGGAGATCTCAGCACTCAGCCAAGGATTAAGAAACTAGACCTAAAACCAGCCAGTCTGGCAAAACCCTTCACACGATGAAGGCGTGGCTTAGATTCAAGACTGGGTCAGGTCATACATCACAGTATCAGCTTTGAAATCTGTGTCATCATTTGTGTGGATCACCTGCTTATCACCAATTTAGTGCTGAATGGTTGCCAGCAAGAGCTCTTTCACAATTACCGTGTAAAACTTTAGGTCAAAGCTTACTGCCCTTATGGACCAGAAACTCTCCTTCTGCATAATTACAACCTAATACATTAGTTGGTACACATACCTGCACTGCAAATTACTAAAAGGATGGATTTTTTTTAAAAGCAATCTAAAAAGATTATTTTTAATTCCTGCCAAGAACACAGTTACATTCTTATTCAGTTTAGTTATACAAGAAATATAGGCTTTGATCTAAGTATTTGTCAATGTCAGAAATAGTTTTAAATCAAATCAGAAGAGGTACCTACTGTGAGGCTTCATTTTATCTTGTAAGTTCCTTTTTTAAAAACACAGCTACAGGTATTTCTCCATTAAAAACAGTCAAGATCTAAGTGCTATGATTTAGCCGATAATAGATGTTTATCAATTTATAATGGAAAGCCTGGCAAGTACTGCAACAGAAAAGTGAGCTGCATACCAAATCCCTCACACAACCTGTGGTCCTTCATGAATATTACACACACCTTAGTGAGCTATGGAAAAGAAGATGCTTTCAGGAGTAGCCCCTGAGATAGGCAACCATCTCCAGTCACCACTATAGCTTCACCAAGGGCTAAAGGTAGCTTACCCTAGATTGGAAGCCACACTTGAATCATTCAAGAGGTGCAGACTATTGTTCACTACATAAAACACACAGCCAAATAAAATTGCACCTTTGGGTAATACAAGTCTCTGTGTAAAAGCAAAACATTTTCTACTCATTTCACTGAAATTATTAAGAGTTACCATGATGCTAATAGCCAGTGACAAAGACAAGTGAATGAAAAGGAACCAGAAAAGAGATACTGTAGGAATGTTGCAGTAACGCTTTTCAAAATATAATAGATATATTCTAGAATAATAGAAAATAAGGCTGAGAATTACATCGTCCCTGAGAGCTGTTTCGGATGTAGAACTCTATTCATTACCATATACATTTTCCTACATTTATTACATGTACTTTGTCATTAGTACTAATGTTGTTTTTAGATAAAAATTCATTTTGTATGAAGAGAACTGGTGAATACTTACACATGGAGAAGACTCCGCAAGCTGATGTCTGCCTCTGTAGCACCAGTATTATAATATAAATTTATCAGAGTGGATTGAAAAAAGTAAGTAAAAAAAAAAAAGGAAATTAAAGTGTCTTTTGTGGTATTTACTAAATTTGGTCTTGAATAATTTTCTCTCTTTTAACTTAGTGAATCTGTAAGGTTAGCAAGCCTATGGTAACCATTAGTTACAATAACCAAGAGTTTTTACTATTTGACTAAACTGTGTGCCAATATATAGAAGCCAGAAAAATTGCTCAAAGTTATTTACACAAAAGACTTCTATTTGAGAAAGTTGCTAAAGAAGGCCTCTTCTCTGGGAAGTATGGTTTGGCTTCATAGCCTTAGATAAGGAGACTCATCAACTTGAGGTGTTCTGCTACATTGGTGATCACAGAAAACCTGTCCACCTGAAGTAAATGGAGAATTACCACCAGCAGGTTACTAAATTCATGGTAGCTGGATCTGCCAGCCAACATACACAGCCTTTGGCAAGTTCAAAAGGACATTTGCAGTGTTAAGGGTGCAGAGGTTTTCCTTTGTCCATTCTTAAGTCAGTCGTAGCTGGTAGCTAAGAAGATAAAAAATTGCCTAATGAGACCAAATCTTTGTTTCTTTACTTGTGGGATCAGTGAAGAATTTTTTAGCCATGCTGATCTCACCTTGCCTGCATTGGCTGAGGTCTTGCATGTAACTGGATCCACAGAAAGGCATGCAGGAGCACAGCTGAGGTGCTTGGTTCAGTCACTCTCCTGTCTCGCCTCAGTCTCCCAGCTTGGCCTCTTTCTTTTGCATGCCACAAAATCAGGCTGCTTCATAAAACCATCTATGAAGTGCCTCTGAAGAGCCTTAGAGAGCACCTCTGGCTCTGGCCACATCAGCAGTGCTTTACAGAGAAGGCAAAGGGAGCTGCCGGGTGGCAGCTGTCCTCCTTGGAGCCCTCTGCCGCTGGACGTCTTCTCTCCAGGGCCACCTAACTTCCGCTGAGGCTTTGACCCAGCCACAACAGCACTACGCAGCAGCCATCTTGCTTCGGCATACTTCCAGCTTCATGCAGCAAGCCTCAAGCAGAGGCTTTCATTTCTGTTCTTTATTATCCAGACATCAATGTAAAATGAAGGTAATTTAAGCATAGGTTACAAGCAATATAAAAACAGAAGGAGGAAGCTGGCAGCAGCCGCCTGACTTCAGGCATCATAGAGTCTGTGAGAGCCTGCCAAAACACAATCTTAGCTAAAAGCTTTAGCACATCTGAGACCCCAGCCCAGCCCCGCCGCCCCCCCCGGTCTCCTCTGTGATAGCATACACAACTATAGCAAACTCGAAAATGCTCTATAGCAATGCTGCTGTCTCCACCTCCTGGTGGGGGGAGAAACAGAGCCTATGCATTGGTTTTGGCTGAGAATCTAGGAGAGACCAGATAACAGCTTCCCCAGATGAAACTGTATGACAAGTTCAGCCTGCAGCAAGTTTGTGCAGCCAAATTTTAAATACCTCAAATAGGGTCTCATAATGAAAACGTGAACGCTGTCTTAATAGATGGTACCTTGACCTGATAGAAATTTGGCCTTCATTCCTCTGCGAAAGCAGCCTTGAGACACAGAAATCAGCAGTCCTTTCCCCCACGTAGGACGTGTAGGG
>NW_010181745.1:12479-19347 GCF_000695765.1 Mesitornis unicolor
GGAGGGAGTAGGGGGTTGACGGATGGCTTTGTGGACAAAAGAGAGAGGGATGAAGAATAAAGTGCAAATTGATCTGTGCAGCAGAAGAAAAGCAGGATGTAGCAAGGTAGACCTAGGTCAGTGTCACACAGGTGCAAGCCTTAGAATTAGTTTCCTGAACATCTGCAGCAAATATAAAAAACAACTGCCAGTACCAGGGAGGGAGAAAAAAATAATACACCTCACGTTTCATGGAGCAAACCAACAAACAAAACAGTGCAAAAGCAGGAAAATAAAAAGTTCTTTTCTTTGACTATCACATTCACTGGCTGCTCTATTCCTAATTCCTGGTTTAAGCCCTGTGTTTTGCCACATCATTAAAGAAAATAATAATCTTTCTGCTTTCCCTAAAACTGTTTGGGAACATCCCCCCTTGAGATTTTTAACAGAGCCAGTATACCAGAACTAAACAAAGGAGGACCATTGCACAGGGCTTCTGGCATGCCCTTCCCCAGCCTGCCCACCTCCAAGTACTTCAGACTAAATACAAATTGGAGTCTCCTCCTCAGAAGCCACAAAGATCCATCTTTACAAAATGTCCAAGTACGTGATAGGCAAGGTGTAATTTGTGTGTTTTTCTTTGCCTATGAGAACGTCTGGGAGAAGAAGAAAAGGTTACTGTTTTGCCAATAATTATTTCTCCTCCCTCTTCCTTCCTATTCCCAGGGTAAGCAGACAAAACAGCATACTAGAACCACAAACTGAATTAATTTACAAAGCTTTAATTTTTCACTTAGCTCCATACAGAGCAAACGTACTGAGGAATGATCATTCACATGTGAAGGCCTAAATTAATGTGTCCAAGTTTGTGAGTGTCTTCAGCACTTACAGAAATAACCCAAATGAGAGATTCTCTTACCTTGTCAGGAAAACAAAGTCCTTACTCAAAAAATGAAAAAACAAAAGAAGTACATACCCTAAAAATTCTTCAAACTTGTTTACTGAACCTCATGTTTTCCATGTGACTGACTGCTTTTTAATGGTCAGATATTTTTTTTTACTTCTTGGGCCTAAAAATTTGACTTTTTATTACTTCTGCTCTCATATGGCTGCTACTGCCTTCCTTAACTATGTGTGATAAATGAAGCTAGGAACATCACAAAATCCACGAATAAGTATTTTTCAAAAATATATATTTAAAAAAACCCCTCTATCTCCCAGAAGGCTCTATTCTGACAAAACTAAAGGGTTCCCTCAAAAGCATGCTTTCAAAACACAAATCTGGCTTAGATTTCTGACAGAAGCTGGTACACTACTTACTATCAAGGGATGAAAGAAGGAAGTACTAGGAATAAAATAACTATATTGTGAGAGGAGACCAAGAGGAAGAGTTTTTCAAATTACCTAGTGGTTTGAGGACCTGGTATTTTTTCTCCCTCAAAATAAAATACTGGACACCAAACAACCTGGAATAGCTTACAGCTGCTCCTGAATATGAGTTCTTTTACAAAAAATTAACTAATCCTTCTACATTTCCCTCTTGATGAATGACGTGACTATTGCCCTTCTGCAGGCACATCTCCTCTACAGACAAGGCATAGTTTGAAGGCTCACTCTTCCCAGCTTGGTGCAAATCTCCTACACACCTTCTGATCACAGACTGTAACTACAGCACTCCTAAAGTGCATAGGAAGTTCTTCAAACAGCTGCCCTCTTCCTATGGCAGCTGTAGACTTGTACACACAAGCAAACATACCTATGCTGGAGGCAGCCACAGGTAACAAACAGACTAGCTAATTTGATGGAAGCCACAGCATATTTTGCCAATTTTGACAAGGACCAGAGAGTCCTTTTTCACTCTCCTTTCACCTTACCTTTCCAAGCCAACTAAAATTAAAATGAGAAGGCAGCATAGGTGTTCCTGATGCTGTAAGAAATCCAGCACTAACATACTGCAGTACATGAGTTTTTCCTCTCCTTTGCAACTGACAACGTGACACCTGTACTACTGGTTCCAAAGTATCAGTCTGGGAAACCTGCAGTAGCTCAATTAGTGCTCAGAAGAGTTCAGACAGACATGTATCTCTTCCCTTCTGCAGCCAGAGCTGGCTCAGACATCTTACTGTATCACACAGACCAACCGAACAGGGAAAGGAAGGTCACTTTGGAAAGAGAAGCAACTGAAGCTTCACTTCTTCACACAAAACTTGCCCTGTTGTGTCTCCTACTTCCTAGTTTTATCCCTGTCTTGCATAAAAGACATTTATTTAATAACAGTAACAGAGCTGTGGAAAGTGACTTTGTAGTTGCAGTCTGGAGTAAGGATAGAAGACTGGAGATGGCAGGGCCCTTTTGCATCCCACCTCTTAGTAGGTGAAGCCAGGGGATACTTCATACTGAATTGAAGACTGGGAAAGTCGTCTAGGGCTAGGATTCATCTTCAGTTTTTGGTGTGTTTTCTTTATTTTTCAGAAGAAGGAGACTAGATGAGTGTTTCTATTTAATAAAATGTAACTAACCAGAGTACAATATATGTGTACAATCTGGATAAAGGACTTTTTAATGAAAGCAATGCAAATGACATTTTCTTTCTACTTTAGAATGCTGCAAATAGCAAATTAGCATACTTCAGAGCGGAATTTCTGCTACAAGAGAGATGAAAGGTTAACTGTCTGAAGAGTAAAGAATATGTTTGGCATCTATTTAGAAAAGAGTCTCCTAATAAAAGAGGCCTCACTTGATGCTCCTAATTCTCCTTCAGTGTTTGCATACACTTTCAAATAGTTAGAGAAACTCACTCCAAAAAGCCTGACTTAAAAAGCCTGACTTTAAAACAAACAAACAAACAAACAAACAAACAAACAAACAACTCTGCAGACCTCAATGCCTTGTTTGCTGGGCTTGTTAGAGGTCTATGGAGGTCACAGTGACTGAAAAGTCTTTGGTGCTTGTAGGAGGGCTGATCATGCATACACATGGCTTAAGACGCAAGCTCTGAGTGCTGACCATGCCTAATAAGCAACAGGCAACCTGTAGGCCGAACAATGTAGCAAGCAAACCCTCCTGAACTAGGGATGGTTGAAAGATGGGAAAGTACATTCTCCATCAAATAAGTACCAATTAGAAAGCAGCTGGATATGATATATCATGGAAATAAAGATAACCCCCAACCCAAGGCATTTTCATAAAGCTACCTTTGTTGCCACTTCTTAGCATGCACCTTACTGCTGCACACACATGCCTAGGCTCCCACATGGGAATTTGCTGTACATGTTACTAGAGCAGTAAAGAAAAGCAATTTGAGCCAGGGCACACAGGCTTTAGTTTATACAGCCTACCATAACCTAAGTGCTAAGACTGGGGTTTCATAAGGTGTGACAGAGACAGGAAACTATGACCTCAAGCCAGACAAGGCTCCTTCCAAGCAGATCCCACTCCAAGCACTCACTGCAGCCTCATATGAACATGGGCCAGCACATTGCCTGATGGTGAGCAGCTCTCATTGGCTTCCCATTCAAACTCTAGTCTTCACTCAGGTTGCATGGAGAAACGCCACTGGAGAAGCAGATGATGACTCTACCTGTTTATAACACTTTCTAAACCAGCTCTTGTGGAGTTCTTGTGTTTGTTCTATATATGGTTAAAGAATGCAAACTACTTCCACAGGTGTTCTTGTAAAGGCGGTTTATGATGTGACTTCACAGATTTGTCCTGTGTTAAGTGCTTGTCTAATTCTGCAGCTGTTTCAACTTCTCCTTGCTTTTTCAGAGGCATAGTGTAACTCAAGTTGCATCTAACTTCAGCTAGCATTTAAAGACACCTGTGTGTGTTTAAACAAGGGAAAAAACAGCTCTCCTCAGTGTTTAAATGTATACCATCAACGAACAGAACTATTGACCAATAGTATTGACTATGCTTTTCAAGCTTTCCTGAATCTCTGCACAGGCTAGAGGAATAATGATAGGTGATTTCAAAAACAGTAAGTGGCAAGAAAAAAAAAATCAGTATTATTTTATTTTACTAAAGTCATCTGAAGCACTGCACTTATTATAAGAGTAATACTTTGATCTTAGCACTTTTCACTAGTAAAACTCAATAGTATTTTCCAAAGGAAGTCAGCATCACCACTTAGGGTATCATAACTGCACAAAGAACTACTGTTTGTTTCTTTTCTCATGCATTTTTTTCAAGTGCTATTGTGACAAGCTGGGGGGGGAAAAATCATGGAGCCCTGGCACAGTTATCTTTCAAAGACCTGGTGGGCCCTCATCTTTTTCCCATTTACCAACAGCTGGCCTTATCTGTTGAGAAAGGATCTGGGGCTTGGTCCAGTCCTGGAGATGATGGGAGCACTGCTGTTGTGCAACTGAACTCAGAGGATAGGGCTGGGCTTTTCATCTATTTCATTTCATTTATTATTATGAAAGCCTAATGTGCAGTTTAAGTGTGATATGGAAACAAGACAGAGATAAGTGCAGCAACAAAGTTCCATGGAAAAATAATACATTCAACACTATAAGAAAAGTCATGCCAGAGCCAGCAATGTCCAATTTTTTAACTTTTTTTTTTTTTAAAGGTATTGTTAGAAAGCTTGTCTGGGTAATTATTTTTGCTGGAAAAGCACGTAACACACACAAAAAAAATAAAATACTGGTGTACCTCTTCAAAGTGAAATTAAGACCTTAAGTAAGTGCTACAGTCTTCCTTAAACAGCTTCATTTGGATATTTTCTTTGAAAGCAAAAACACCACCAAAAAAACCCCTTGCACACATTTGAGAAACATTTTAGTATTTCAGCAGCTTGAAACTGAAACTAAATGATAACAAAGTAATGACTGTTTTTCTCCTTTGAACTGTAAGTACTGCTCAGCTTGTGTCAGGTATGATAAAATGAGTGCAACTGTGACAAAGCACAGAGACTCACTTTCCCACTCACCCAATTTCTCATTCATAACTTGGTTTTTCCTACTTGGAAAAAAAAAAACGGGCCTTCCATTTATTTCCAACAGGGGAAGTATTTCAGTAGGTAGAGGGACAGGGTGTCACCAGGACAACACAAGTAAGCACAAAAGACAGATACAAAGAACAGACGTCTTCAGTGGCATGTTTGTTGGATGTTTCATAAATCACAGTGTCACTATTACAACAATAACTGCTCTCTTGCAGTGTACTCTGGGTTATCCCTTTCTATACAGTTAATTTACATAGTTTGCAAAAAACACAGCTGGACTGTGACTGACTACTATAAATGGAATAAACCAAGAGATTGTTCCTCAGTTCTTTATATGCTCGATTACAGACAATTTTCACAAGCGTAGACTACATGAGGTATTACCAGCACCAATTACCAAGTTCAAGATAACAGCTCAAATGATAAGACTGTCAAAAGGGTACAAAGGCCGGTTTCATCAGTGTCCTCCACACCATGGTAACTGCTGTGAACCTGCTCTGCTGTGCTACCACGAGCACTCCTGCCAAGGTCGACATCTGAGTCTGTTCTTTTTCAAGTGTTATAAAGAACACTTATTTTTCTACCTAATTTCATCCAAGCTAATTTAGTTTGACAGTGATAAAGGAAGGCTGGGGCCTTCATGAAACTTCTTCTGAAAAGTCACTTTTCTTCCAGCTCCATAGCATGAGTAACCATCAGTTGTGGCAGGCTATTTATACAGTCAAACAGTGCTTTAAGGTTTGTGAGTAGTGCCTTAGTTTCCCTTCCTCTGAAGTCTCTGGCCCACACCACAGCATACACGTCAAAATATTTATATTTAACTCATAAACCAGTCAGAAGATGGTAGCCTAAAAGGAAACTTTACCTAAATGTATTGAGGCAGTGTAGAAGAAGAAATGAGGTAAAAAAAAAAAGTAACTCTCTCTGAAATTATCCCATGTTGCAGCAACAAATGATACAGCCACTTTGGGGCAAGTTTATGAAAAAAAGGACCTTTACTTATTTCTGCAAATTACATTTTTAAGTCTATTTTTTCTAACAGAAGTCTACACTTCTATCGTTCTTGAAGCCTTAGTTGTTTATTTATTCACAGGCACACATAGTAGTCATGTCCATGGAATGAATTGGACACACCATTCATTTTTGAGTACTTCATTTTTGGCCTGCCCATTAATCCTAGCCATTGTATCATTCCCCAAAGTTTCAAGTATTTGAGCAGCTTCAAACTACCAGAGAAATTTTTCATTTCCAAATATGAAAATAAATCCATTCCGAATTACTGTAGTGTTGAGCTCCACATAATTTTGTCCTGCAAAAGTGACAGATTTAAAGGTCTGATTTCTTGTAACCCTTTGCAGATAGAAATTTCTATAGCATTGGAAAAACATCACTTTCTAATCCATAGCTAGCTTTAAAAATAAGGGCTTTTTTTATTTTTCCAATGTAGATAATCCTTTATAGGTATTTTTTAAATTTTCAATCCAATTATGGTAGGCTCATGAGAAACCACAAAAACCTCTACAATTATGTAAGATTTCTTTCTAACTTCTAACTAAAAGCTACAAGACTTTGTCCATTATCTGAAGATCCCTCATGATCACAACTTTATTTAATTCTGGTAGCAGTGTGGCTGGCACACATGACAAAAATATTTATAGAACATACATATACTAAAACATACCTGCTTAAAATTAAATAAACAAAGATACATTAAAGGAAAAATGATGCAGACAAACTGAACTAGTTATTGAGGTTTCACATTCTTTTGACATTACCAAATGACTCCTACCTTAATGTACAAAGTGTATTCAGATATTATTTTATCCAATTTCTACACTTACTAACATTTGCACGTGTACTTTTTCAGGTATTTAAAGAAGGTGGACTGGCTGAAGTAGAATACAAACATCTCACACACACAGAATCACACAGAATCGC